>NW_027274298.1:7500-114013 GCF_030028105.1 Mobula birostris | reverse complement strand
TCTGTGGACCCAGCTTGGGTTTAACTTTCTGGTTCTCTCTCGCCGTTTGGGCATCTGGGCTTTGTTCTTGGCATTTTGTCGACCGGGAGAATGAAGAGCGTGTCACTGTTAGGTTAGGTTGAGAGTATGCGGGCAGTGGGCAAATCAGCCCTCTTGTGCTTTTTGATCTCCTCACTTGAGATTCAATTTCACGCGACCCTGCCACTTTGATCTGGCCCACGCCTTCATTCACCAGGTCCAACACTTGCCTTTCTTGGATCTTGCCCCTCCTGACAAAGGTAATCGGGTTTGTGGGGGAGTGGCCAGGGTTAGTCGGGGTGTGCCTTGGGTTTGTGGGGGTGTGGCATGATCTCTGGGATGTGCCGAGGGTTTGTGGGGGTCTAGGGTTTGTGGGGGTGTGGCATGATCTCTGGGATGTGCCGAGGGTTTGTGGGGGTGTGTGCCCCCTTGGACTTTAGGATTAGGTTTGAGTGTTGGGCTGGTGGATGTATATGTGTGACTGGGAAAGGTAAGGCTGCAGAGTTTTGAGTGGTGAGGTATGAGGTGCTATGGGGCTTAGTGGTGAAGCCAGGTGAATCTGGCCCATGCCTTTCATTATCGTGGTCCGACACCACTTGCTTCAATTGACCGGGTGTGCACTGGGGCACATCATCAGTAATGCTTCCTCGGATCATGGGGTGTTTCGGGTCTTTCATCATTAAACACCCTCCCCGAGATGACCCAGCCGGAGTTGATCAAGCTCGGCTTGTGTTTTCCCATGGACCAGGATAATGAGAGGCATGTAACTATGATGGTAATGTTGTTTTTAAACATCATTACCTGGCATCTGTATGCCTGGGATTGCAAGGGTTAAATTGACAGTGTTTACTGGGCATTCGGTGTCTCTGCACCTGAGTTTAGTGTTGACCGGTTTTCTGTGGACCCAGCTTGGGTTTAACTTTCTGGTTCTCTCTCGCCGTTTGGGCATCTGGGCTTTGTTCTTGGCATTTTGTCGACCGGGAGAATGAAGAGCGTGTCACTGTTAGGTTAGGTTGAGAGTATGCGGGCAGTGGGCAAATCAGCCCTCTTGTGCTTTTTGATCTCCTCACTTGAGATTCAATTTCACGCGACCCTGCCACTTTGATCTGGCCCACGCCTTCATTCACCAGGTCCAACACTTGCCTTTCTTGGATCTTGCCCCTCCTGACAAAGGTAATCGGGTTTATGGGGGAGTGGCCAGGGTTAGTCGGGGTGTGCCTTGGGTTTGTGGGGGTGTGGCATGATCTCTGGGATGTGCCGAGGGTTTGTGGGGGTCTAGGGTTTGTGGGGGTGTGGCATGATCTCTGGGATGTGCCGAGGGTTTGTGGGGGTGTGTGCCCCCTTGGACTTTAGGATTAGGTTTGAGTGTTGGGCTGGTGGATGTATATGTGTGACTGGGAAAGGTAAGGCTGCAGAGTTTTGAGTGGTGAGGTATGAGGTGCTATGGGGCTTAGTGGTGAAGCCAGGTGAATCTGGCCCATGCCTTTCATTATCGTGGTCCGACACCACTTGCTTCAATTGACCGGGTGTGCACTGGGACACATCATCAGTAATGCTTCCTCGGATCATGGGGTGTTTCGGGTCTTTCATCATTAAACACCCTCCCCGAGATGACCCAGCCGGAGTTGATCAAGCTCGGCTTGTGTTTTCCCATGGACCAGGATAATGAGAGGCATGTAACTATGATGGTAATGTTGTTTTTAAACATCATTACCTGGCATCTGTATGCCTGGGATTGCAAGGGTTAAATTGACAGTGTTTACTGGGCATTCGGTGTCTCTGCACCTGAGTTTAGTGTTGACCGGTTTTCTGTGGACCCAGCTTGGGTTTAACTTTCTGGTTCTCTCTCGCCGTTTGGGCATCTGGGCTTTGTTCTTGGCATTTTGTCGACCGGGAGAATGAAGAGCGTGTCACTGTTAGGTTAGGTTGAGAGTATGCGGGCAGTGGGCAAATCAGCCCTCTTGTGCTTTTTGATCTCCTCACTTGAGATTCAATTTCACGCGACCCTGCCACTTTGATCTGGCCCACGCCTTCATTCACCAGGTCCAACACTTGCCTTTCTTGGATCTTGCCCCTCCTGACAAAGGTAATCGGGTTTGTGGGGGAGTGGCCAGGGTTAGTCGGTGTGTGCCTTGGGTTTGTGGGGGTGTGGCATGATCTCTGGGATGTGCCGAGTGTTTGTGGGGGTCTAGGGTTTGTGGGGGTGTGGCATGATCTCTGGGATGTGCCGAGGGTTTGTGGGGGTGTGTGCCCCCTTGGACTTTAGGATTAGGTTTGAGTGTTGGGCTGGTGGATGTATATGTGTGACTGGGAAAGGTAAGGCTGCAGAGTTTTGAGTGGTGAGGTATGAGGTGCTATGGGGCTTAGTGGTGAAGCCAGGTGAATCTGGCCCATGCCTTTCATTATCGTGGTCCGACACCACTTGCTTCAATTGACCGGGTGTGCACTGGGACACATCATCAGTAATGCTTCCTCGGATCATGGGGTGTTTCGGGTCTTTCATCATTAAACACCCTCCCCGAGATGACCCAGCCGGAGTTGATCAAGCTCGGCTTGTGTTTTCCCATGGACCAGGATAATGAGAGGCATGTAACTATGATGGTAATGTTGTTTTTAAACATCATTACCTGGCATCTGTATGCCTGGGATTGCAAGGGTTAAATTGACAGTGTTTACTGGGCATTCGGTGTCTCTGCACCTGAGTTTAGTGTTGACCGGTTTTCTGTGGACCCAGCTTGGGTTTAACTTTCTGGTTCTCTCTCGCCGTTTGGGCATCTGGGCTTTGTTCTTGGCATTTTGTCGACCGGGAGAATGAAGAGCGTGTCACTGTTAGGTTAGGTTGAGAGTATGCGGGCAGTGGGCAAATCAGCCCTCTTGTGCTTTTTGATCTCCTCACTTGAGATTCAATTTCACGCGACCCTGCCACTTTGATCTGGCCCACGCCTTCATTCACCAGGTCCAACACTTGCCTTTCTTGGATCTTGCCCCTCCTGACAAAGGTAATCGGGTTTGTGGGGGAGTGGCCAGGGTTAGTCGGGGTGTGCCTTGGGTTTGTGGGGGTGTGGCATGATCTCTGGGATGTGCCGAGGGTTTGTGGGGGTCTAGGGTTTGTGGGGGTGTGGCATGATCTCTGGGATGTGCCGAGGGTTTGTGGGGGTGTGTGCCCCCTTGGACTTTAGGATTAGGTTTGAGTGTTGGGCTGGTGGATGTATATGTGTGACTGGGAAAGGTAAGGCTGCAGAGTTTTGAGTGGTGAGGTATGAGGTGCTATGGGGCTTAGTGGTGAAGCCAGGTGAATCTGGCCCATGCCTTTCATTATCGTGGTCCGACACCACTTGCTTCAATTGACCGGGTGTGCACTGGGGCACATCATCAGTAATGCTTCCTCGGATCATGGGGTGTTTCGGGTCTTTCATCATTAAACACCCTCCCCGAGATGACCCAGCCGGAGTTGATCAAGCTCGGCTTGTGTTTTCCCATGGACCAGGATAATGAGAGGCATGTAACTATGATGGTAATGTTGTTTTTAAACATCATTACCTGGCATCTGTATGCCTGGGATTGCAAGGGTTAAATTGACAGTGTTTACTGGGCATTCGGTGTCTCTGCACCTGAGTTTAGTGTTGACCGGTTTTCTGTGGACCCAGCTTGGGTTTAACTTTCTGGTTCTCCCTCGCCGTTTGGGCATCTGGGCTTTGTTCTTGGCATTTTGTCGACCGGGAGAATGAAGAGCGTGTCACTGTTAGGTTAGGTTGAGAGTATGCGGGCAGTGGGCAAATCAGCCCTCTTGTGCTTTTTGATCTCCTCACTTGAGATTCAATTTCACGCGACCCTGCCACTTTGATCTGGCCCACGCCTTCATTCACCAGGTCCAACACTTGCCTTTCTTGGATCTTGCCCCTCCTGACAAAGGTAATCGGGTTTATGGGGGAGTGGCCAGGGTTAGTCGGGGTGTGCCTTGGGTTTGTGGGGGTGTGGCATGATCTCTGGGATGTGCCGAGGGTTTGTGGGGGTCTAGGGTTTGTGGGGGTGTGGCATGATCTCTGGGATGTGCCGAGGGTTTGTGGGGGTGTGTGCCCCCTTGGACTTTAGGATTAGGTTTGAGTGTTGGGCTGGTGGATGTATATGTGTGACTGGGAAAGGTAAGGCTGCAGAGTTTTGAGTGGTGAGGTATGAGGTGCTATGGGGCTTAGTGGTGAAGCCAGGTGAATCTGGCCCATGCCTTTCATTATCGTGGTCCGACACCACTTGCTTCAATTGACCGGGTGTGCACTGGGACACATCATCAGTAATGCTTCCTCGGATCATGGGGTGTTTCGGGTCTTTCATCATTAAACACCCTCCCCGAGATGACCCAGCCGGAGTTGATCAAGCTCGGCTTGTGTTTTCCCATGGACCAGGATAATGAGAGGCATGTAACTATGATGGTAATGTTGTTTTTAAACATCATTACCTGGCATCTGTATGCCTGGGATTGCAAGGGTTAAATTGACAGTGTTTACTGGGCATTCGGTGTCTCTGCACCTGAGTTTAGTGTTGACCGGTTTTCTGTGGACCCAGCTTGGGTTTAACTTTCTGGTTCTCTCTCGCCGTTTGGGCATCTGGGCTTTGTTCTTGGCATTTTGTCGACCGGGAGAATGAAGAGCGTGTCACTGTTAGGTTAGGTTGAGAGTATGCGGGCAGTGGGCAAATCAGCCCTCTTGTGCTTTTTGATCTCCTCACTTGAGATTCAATTTCACGCGACCCTGCCACTTTGATCTGGCCCACGCCTTCATTCACCAGGTCCAACACTTGCCTTTCTTGGATCTTGCCCCTCCTGACAAAGGTAATCGGGTTTGTGGGGGAGTGGCCAGGGTTAGTCGGTGTGTGCCTTGGGTTTGTGGGGGTGTGGCATGATCTCTGGGATGTGCCGAGTGTTTGTGGGGGTCTAGGGTTTGTGGGGGTGTGGCATGATCTCTGGGATGTGCCGAGGGTTTGTGGGGGTGTGTGCCCCCTTGGACTTTAGGATTAGGTTTGAGTGTTGGGCTGGTGGATGTATATGTGTGACTGGGAAAGGTAAGGCTGCAGAGTTTTGAGTGGTGAGGTATGAGGTGCTATGGGGCTTAGTGGTGAAGCCAGGTGAATCTGGCCCATGCCTTTCATTATCGTGGTCCGACACCACTTGCTTCAATTGACCGGGTGTGCACTGGGACACATCATCAGTAATGCTTCCTCGGATCATGGGGTGTTTCGGGTCTTTCATCATTAAACACCCTCCCCGAGATGACCCAGCCGGAGTTGATCAAGCTCGGCTTGTGTTTTCCCATGGACCAGGATAATGAGAGGCATGTAACTATGATGGTAATGTTGTTTTTAAACATCATTACCTGGCATCTGTATGCCTGGGATTGCAAGGGTTAAATTGACAGTGTTTACTGGGCATTCGGTGTCTCTGCACCTGAGTTTAGTGTTGACCGGTTTTCTGTGGACCCAGCTTGGGTTTAACTTTCTGGTTCTCTCTCGCCGTTTGGGCATCTGGGCTTTGTTCTTGGCATTTTGTCGACCGGGAGAATGAAGAGCGTGTCACTGTTAGGTTAGGTTGAGAGTATGCGGGCAGTGGGCAAATCAGCCCTCTTGTGCTTTTTGATCTCCTCACTTGAGATTCAATTTCACGCGACCCTGCCACTTTGATCTGGCCCACGCCTTCATTCACCAGGTCCAACACTTGCCTTTCTTGGATCTTGCCCCTCCTGACAAAGGTAATCGGGTTTGTGGGGGAGTGGCCAGGGTTAGTCGGGGTGTGCCTTGGGTTTGTGGGGGTGTGGCATGATCTCTGGGATGTGCCGAGGGTTTGTGGGGGTCTAGGGTTTGTGGGGGTGTGGCATGATCTCTGGGATGTGCCGAGGGTTTGTGGGGGTGTGTGCCCCCTTGGACTTTAGGATTAGGTTTGAGTGTTGGGCTGGTGGATGTATATGTGTGACTGGGAAAGGTAAGGCTGCAGAGTTTTGAGTGGTGAGGTATGAGGTGCTATGGGGCTTAGTGGTGAAGCCAGGTGAATCTGGCCCATGCCTTTCATTATCGTGGTCCGACACCACTTGCTTCAATTGACCGGGTGTGCACTGGGACACATCATCAGTAATGCTTCCTCGGATCATGGGGTGTTTCGGGTCTTTCATCATTAAACACCCTCCCCGAGATGACCCAGCCGGAGTTGATCAAGCTCGGCTTGTGTTTTCCCATGGACCAGGATAATGAGAGGCATGTAACTATGATGGTAATGTTGTTTTTAAACATCATTACCTGGCATCTGTATGCCTGGGATTGCAAGGGTTAAATTGACAGTGTTTACTGGGCATTCGGTGTCTCTGCACCTGAGTTTAGTGTTGACCGGTTTTCTGTGGACCCAGCTTGGGTTTAACTTTCTGGTTCTCTCTCGCCGTTTGGGCATCTGGGCTTTGTTCTTGGCATTTTGTCGACCGGGAGAATGAAGAGCGTGTCACTGTTAGGTTAGGTTGAGAGTATGCGGGCAGTGGGCAAATCAGCCCTCTTGTGCTTTTTGATCTCCTCACTTGAGATTCAATTTCACGCGACCCTGCCACTTTGATCTGGCCCACGCCTTCATTCACCAGGTCCAACACTTGCCTTTCTTGGATCTTGCCCCTCCTGACAAAGGTAATCGGGTTTGTGGGGGAGTGGCCAGGGTTAGTCGGGGTGTGCCTTGGGTTTGTGGGGGTGTGGCATGATCTCTGGGATGTGCCGAGGGTTTGTGGGGGTCTAGGGTTTGTGGGGGTGTGGCATGATCTCTGGGATGTGCCGAGGGTTTGTGGGGGTGTGTGCCCCCTTGGACTTTAGGATTAGGTTTGAGTGTTGGGCTGGTGGATGTATATGTGTGGGTTAGGGTTAGGTTGAGAGTATGCGGGCAGTGGGCAAATCAGCCCTCTTGTGCTTTTTGATCTCCTCACTTGAGATTCAATTTCACGCGACCCTGCCACTTTGATCTGGCCCACGCCTTCATTAACCAGGTCCAACACTTGCCTTTCTTGGATCTTGCCCCTCCTGACAAAGGTAATCGGGTTTGTGGGGGTGTGGCCAGGGTTAGTCGGGGTGTGCCTAGGGTTTGTGGGGGTGTGGCATGATCATTGGGAATGCTGAGGGTTTGTGGGGGTGTGTGCCCCCTTGGACTTTAGGATTAGGTTTGAGTGTTGGGCTGGTGGATGTATATGTGTGACTGGGATAGGTAAGGCTGCAGAGTTTTGAGTGGTGAGGTATGAGGTGCTATGGCGCATAGGCTCGTGTGGTGAAGCCAGGTGAATCTGGCCCATGCCTTTCATTATCGTGGTCCGACACCACTTGGTTCAATGGACCGGGTGTGCACTGGGACACATCATCAGTAATGCATCCTCGGATCATGGGGTGTTTCGGGTCTTTCATCATTAAACACCCTCCCCGAGTTGACCCAGCCGGAGTTGATCAAGCTCGGCTTGTGTTTTCCCATGGACCAGGATAATGAGAGGCATGTAACTATGAGGGTAATATTGTTTTTAAACATCATTACCTGGCATCTGTATGCCTGGGATTGCATGGGTTAAATTGACAGTGTTTACTGGGCATTCGGTGTCTCTGCACCTGAGTTTAGTGGTGACTGGTTTTCTGTGGACCCAGCTTGGGTTTAACTTTCTGGTTCTCTCTCGCCTTTTGGGCATCTGGGCTTTTTTGTTGGCATTTTGTCGACCGGGAGAATGAAGAGCGTGTCACTGTTAGGTTAGGTTGAGAGTATGCGGGCAGTGGGCAAATCAGCCCTCTTGTGCTTTTTGATCTCCTCACTTGAGATTCAATTTCACGCGACCCTGCCACTTTGATCTGGCCCACGCCTTCATTAACCAGGTCCAACACTTGCCTTTCTTGGATCTTGCCCCTCCTGACAAAGGTAATCGGGTTTGTGGGGGTGTGGCCAGGGTTAGTCGGGGTGTGCCTAGGGTTTGTGGGGGTGTGGCATGATCATTGGGAATGCTGAGGGTTTGTGGGGGTGTGTGCCCCCTTGGACTTTAGGATTAGGTTTGAGTGTTGGGCTGGTGGATGTATATGTGTGACTGGGATAGGTAAGGCTGCAGAGTTTTGAGTGGTGAGGTATGAGGTGCTATGGCGCATAGGCTCGTGTGGTGAAGCCAGGTGAATCTGGCCCATGCCTTTCATTATCGTGGTCCGACACCACTTGGTTCAATGGACCGGGTGTGCACTGGGACACATCATCAGTAATGCATCCTCGGATCATGGGGTGTTTCGGGTCTTTCATCATTAAACACCCTCCCCGAGTTGACCCAGCCGGAGTTGATCAAGCTCGGCTTGTGTTTTCCCATGGACCAGGATAATGAGAGGCATGTAACTATGAGGGTAATGTTGTTTTTAAACATCATTACCTGGCATCTGTATGCCTGGGATTGCATGGGTTAAATTGACAGTGTTTACTGGGCATTCGGTGTCTCTGCACCTGAGTTTAGTGGTGACTGGTTTTCTGTGGACCCAGCTTGGGTTTAACTTTCTGGTTCTCTCTCGCCTTTTGGGCATCTGGGCTTTTTTGTTGGCATTTTGTCGACCGGGAGAATGAAGAGCGTGTCACTGTTAGGTTAGGTTGAGAGTATGCGGGCAGTGGGCAAATCAGCCCTCTTGTGCTTTTTGATCTCCTCACTTGAGATTCAATTTCACGCGACCCTGCCACTTTGATCTGGCCCACGCCTTCATTAACCAGGTCCAACACTTGCCTTTCTTGGATCTTGCCCCTCCTGACAAAGGTAATCGGGTTTGTGGGGGAGTGGCCAGGGTTAGTCGGGGTGTGCCTAGGGTTTGTGGGGGTGTGGCATGATCTCTGGGATGTGCCGAGGGTTTGTGGGGGTGTGTGCCCCCTTGGACTTTAGGATTAGGTTTGAGTGTTGGGCTGGTGGATGTATATGTGACTGGGATAGGTAAGGCTGCAGAATTTAGAGTGGTGAGGTATGAGGTGCTGTGGCGCATAGGCTCGTGTGGTGAAGCCAGGTGAATCTGGCCCATGCCTTTCATTATCGTGGTCCGACAGCACTTGGTTCAATGGACCGGGTGTGCACTGGGACACATCATCAGTAATGAATCCTCGGATTATCGGGTGTTTCGGGTCTTTCATCATTAAACACCCTCCCCGAGATGACCCAGCCGGAGTTGATCAAGCTCGGCTTGTGTTTTCCCATGGACCAGGATAATGAGAGGCATGTAACTATGAGGGCAACGTTGTTTTTAAACATCATTACCCGGCATCTGTATGCCTGGGATTGCATGGGTTAAATTGACAGTGTTTACTGGGCATTTGGTGTCTCTGCACCTGAGTTTAGTGGTGACTGGTTTTCTGTGGACCCAGCTTGGGTTTAACTTTCTGGTTGTCTCTCGCCGTTTGGGCATCTGGGCTTTATTCTTGGCATTTTGCCGACCGGGAGAATGAAGAGCGTGTCACTGTTAGGTTAGGTTGAGAGTATGCGGGCAGTGGGCAAATCAGCCCTCTTGTGCTTTTTGATCTCCTCACTTGAGATTCAATTTCACGCGACCCTGCCACTTTGATCTGGCCCACGCCTTCATTAACCAGGTCCAACACTTGCCTTTCTTGGATCTTGCCCCTCCTGACAAAGGTAATCGGGTTTGTGGGGGAGTGGCCAGGGTTAGTCGGGGTGTGCCTAGGGTTTGTGGGGGTGTGGCATGATCTCTGGGATGTGCCGAGGGTTTGTGGGGGTGTGTGCCCCCTTGGACTTTAGGATTAGGTTTGAGTGTTGGGCTGGTGGATGTATATGTGACTGGGATAGGTAAGGCTGCAGAATTTAGAGTGGTGAGGTATGAGGTGCTGTGGCGCATAGGCTCGTGTGGTGAAGCCAGGTGAATCTGGCCCATGCCTTTCATTATCGTGGTCCGACACCACTTGGTTCAATGGACCGGGTGTGCACTGGGACACATCATCAGTAATGCATCCTCGGATCATCGGGTGTTTCGGGTCTTTCATCATTAAACACCCTCCCCGAGATGACCCAGCCGGAGTTGATCAAGCTCGGCTTGTGTTTTCCCATGGACCAGGATAATGAGAGGCATGTAACTATGAGGGCAACGTTGTTTTTAAACATCATTACCCGGCATCTGTATGCCTGGGATTGCATGGGTTAAATTGACAGTGTTTACTGGGCATTTGGTGTCTCTGCACCTGAGTTTAGTGGTGACTGGTTTTCTGTGGACCCAGCTTGGGTTTAACTTTCTGGTTGTCTCTCGCCGTTTGGGCATCTGGGCTTTATTCTTGGCATTTTGCCGACCGGGAGAATGAAGAGCGTGTCACTGTTAGGTTAGGTTGAGAGTATGCGGGCAGTGGGCAAATCAGCCCTCTTGTGCTTTTTGATCTCCTCACTTGAGATTCAATTTCACGCGACCCTGCCACTTTGATCTGGCCCACGCCTTCATTAACCAGGTCCAACACTTGCCTTTCTTGGATCTTGCCCCTCCTGACAAAGGTAATCGGGTTTGTGGGGGAGTGGCCAGGGTTAGTCGGGGTGTGCCTAGGGTTTGTGGGGGTGTGGCATGATCTCTGGGATGTGCCGAGGGTTTGTGGGGGTGTGTGCCCCCTTGGACTTTAGGATTAGGTTTGAGTGTTGGGCTGGTGGATGTATATGTGACTGGGATAGGTAAGGCTGCAGAATTTAGAGTGGTGAGGTATGAGGTGCTGTGGCGCATAGGCTCGTGTGGTGAAGCCAGGTGAATCTGGCCCATGCCTTTCATTATCGTGGTCCGACACCACTTGGTTCAATGGACCGGGTGTGCACTGGGACACATCATCAGTAATGCATCCTCGGATCATCGGGTGTTTCGGGTCTTTCATCATTAAACACCCTCCCCGAGATGACCCAGCCGGAGTTGATCAAGCTCGGCTTGTGTTTTCCCATGGACCAGGATAATGAGAGGCATGTAACTATGAGGGCAACGTTGTTTTTAAACATCATTACCCGGCATCTGTATGCCTGGGATTGCATGGGTTAAATTGACAGTGTTTACTGGGCATTTGGTGTCTCTGCACCTGAGTTTAGTGGTGACTGGTTTTCTGTGGACCCAGCTTGGGTTTAACTTTCTGGTTGTCTCTCGCCGTTTGGGCATCTGGGCTTTATTCTTGGCATTTTGCCGACCGGGAGAATGAAGAGCGTGTCACTGTTAGGTTAGGTTGAGAGTATGCGGGCAGTGGGCAAATCAGCCCTCTTGTGCTTTTTGATCTCCTCACTTGAGATTCAATTTCACGCGACCCTGCCACTTTGATCTGGCCCACGCCTTCATTAACCAGGTCCAACACTTGCCTTTCTTGGATCTTGCCCCTCCTGACAAAGGTAATCGGGTTTGTGGGGGAGTGGCCAGGGTTAGTCGGGGTGTGCCTAGGGTTTGTGGGGGTGTGGCATGATCTCTGGGATGTGCCGAGGGTTTGTGGGGGTGTGTGCCCCCTTGGACTTTAGGATTAGGTTTGAGTGTTGGGCTGGTGGATGTATATGTGACTGGGATAGGTAAGGCTGCAGAATTTAGAGTGGTGAGGTATGAGGTGCTGTGGCGCATAGGCTCGTGTGGTGAAGCCAGGTGAATCTGGCCCATGCCTTTCATTATCGTGGTCCGACACCACTTGGTTCAATGGACCGGGTGTGCACTGGGACACATCATCAGTAATGCATCCTCGGATCATCGGGTGTTTCGGGTCTTTCATCATTAAACACCCTCCCCGAGATGACCCAGCCGGAGTTGATCAAGCTCGGCTTGTGTTTTCCCATGGACCAGGATAATGAGAGGCATGTAACTATGAGGGCAACGTTGTTTTTAAACATCATTACCCGGCATCTGTATGCCTGGGATTGCATGGGTTAAATTGACAGTGTTTACTGGGCATTTGGTGTCTCTGCACCTGAGTTTAGTGGTGACTGGTTTTCTGTGGACCCAGCTTGGGTTTAACTTTCTGGTTGTCTCTCGCCGTTTGGGCATCTGGGCTTTATTCTTGGCATTTTGCCGACCGGGAGAATGAAGAGCGTGTCACTGTTAGGTTAGGTTGAGAGTATGCGGGCAGTGGGCAAATCAGCCCTCTTGTGCTTTTTGATCTCCTCACTTGAGATTCAATTTCACGCGACCCTGCCACTTTGATCTGGCCCACGCCTTCATTAACCAGGTCCAACACTTGCCTTTCTTGGATCTTGCCCCTCCTGACAAAGGTAATCGGGTTTGTGGGGGAGTGGCCAGGGTTAGTCGGGGTGTGCCTAGGGTTTGTGGGGGTGTGGCATGATCTCTGGGATGTGCCGAGGGTTTGTGGGGGTGTGTGCCCCCTTGGACTTTAGGATTAGGTTTGAGTGTTGGGCTGGTGGATGTATATGTGACTGGGATAGGTAAGGCTGCAGAATTTAGAGTGGTGAGGTATGAGGTGCTGTGGCGCATAGGCTCGTGTGGTGAAGCCAGGTGAATCTGGCCCATGCCTTTCATTATCGTGGTCCGACACCACTTGGTTCAATGGACCGGGTGTGCACTGGGACACATCATCAGTAATGCATCCTCGGATCATCGGGTGTTTCGGGTCTTTCATCATTAAACACCCTCCCCGAGATGACCCAGCCGGAGTTGATCAAGCTCGGCTTGTGTTTTCCCATGGACCAGGATAATGAGAGGCATGTAACTATGAGGGCAACGTTGTTTTTAAACATCATTACCCGGCATCTGTATGCCTGGGATTGCATGGGTTAAATTGACAGTGTTTACTGGGCATTTGGTGTCTCTGCACCTGAGTTTAGTGGTGACTGGTTTTCTGTGGACCCAGCTTGGGTTTAACTTTCTGGTTGTCTCTCGCCGTTTGGGCATCTGGGCTTTATTCTTGGCATTTTGCCGACCGGGAGAATGAAGAGCGTGTCACTGTTAGGTTAGGGTTAGGGTTAGGGTTAGGGTTAGGGTTAGGGTTAGGGTTAGGGTTAGGGTTAGGGTTAGGGTTAGGTTGAGAGTATGCGGGCAGTGGGCAAATCAGCCCTCTTGTGCTTTTTGATCTCCTCACTTGAGATTCAATTTCACGCGACCCTGCCACTTTGATCTGGCCCACGCCTTCATTAACCAGGTCCAACACTTGCCTTTCTTGGATCTTGCCCCTCCTGAGAAAGGTAATCGGGTTTGTGGGGGAGTGGCCAGGGTTAGTCGGGGTGTGCCTAGGGTTTGTGGGGGTGTGGCATGCTCTCTGGGATGTGCCGAGGGTTTGTGGGGGTGTGTGCCCCCTTGGACTTTAGGATTAGGTTTGAGTGTTGGGCTGGTGGATGTATATGTGTGACTGGGATAGGTAAGGCTGCAGAGTTTTGAGTGGTGAGGTATGAGGTGCTATTGGGCTTAGGCTTGTGTGGTGAAGCTAGGGTTAGGGTTAGGGTTAGGGTTAGGGTTAGGTTGAGAGTATGCGGGCAGTGGGCAAATCAGCCCTCTTGTGCTTTTTGATCTCCTCACTTGAGATTCAATTTCACGCGACCCTGCCACTTTGATCTGGCCCACGTCTTCATTAACCAGGTCCAACACTTGCCTTTCTTGGATCTTGCCCCTCCTGAGAAAGGTAATCGGGTTTGTGGGGGAGTGGCCAGGGTTAGTCGGGGTGTGCCTAGGGTTTGTGGGGGTGTGGCATCATCTCTGGGATGTGCCGAGGGTTTGTGGGGGTGTGTGCCCCCTTGGACTTTAGGATTAGGTTTGAGTGTTGGGCTGGTGGATGTATATGTGTGACTGGGATAGGTAAGGCTGCAGAGTTTGGAGTGGTGAGGTATGAGGTGCTGTGGCGCATAGGCTCATGTGGTCAAGCCAGGTGAATCTGGCCCATGCCTTTCATTATCGTGGTCCGACACCACTTGGTTCAATGGACCGGGTGTGCACTGGAACACATCATCAGTAATGCATCCTCGGATCATGGGGTGTTTCGGGTCTTTCATCATTAAACACCCTCCCCGAGATGACCCAGCCGGAGTTGATCAAGCTCGGCTTGTGTTTTCCCATGGACCAGGATAATGAGAGGCATGTAACTATGAGGGTAATGTTGTTTTTAAACATCATTACCCGGCATCTGTATGCCTGGGATTGCATGGGTTAAATTGACAGTGTTTACTGGGCATTCGGTGTCTCTGCACCTGAGTTTAGTGGTGGCTTGTTTTCGGTGGACCCAGCTTGGGTTTAACTTTCTGGTTCTCTCTTGCCGTTTGGGCATCTGGGCTTTGTTCTTGGCATTTTGTCGACCGGGAGAATGAAGAGCGTGTCACTGTTAGGTTAGGTTGAGAGTATGCGGGCAGTGGGCAAATCAGCCCTCTTGTGCTTTTTGATCTCCTCACTTGAGATTCAATTTCACGCGACCCTGCCACTTTGATCTGGCCCACGCCTTCATTAACCAGGTCCAACACTTGCCTTTCTTGGATCTTGCCCCTCCTGAGAAAGGTAATCGGGTTTGTGGGGGAGTGGCCAGGGTTAGTCGGGGTGTGCCTAGGGTTTGTGGGGGTGTGGCATGATCTCTGGGATGTGCCGAGGGTTTGTGGGGGTGTGTGCCCCCTTGGACTTTAGGATTAGGTTTGAGTGTTGGGCTGGTGGATGTATATGTGTGACTGGGATAGGTAAGGCTGCAGAGTTTTGAGTGGTGAGGTATGAGGTGCTATTGGGCTTAGGCTTGTGTGGTGAAGCTAGGGTTAGGGTTAGGGTTAGGGTTAGGGTTAGGTTGAGAGTATGCGGGCAGTGGGCAAATCAGCCCTCTTGTGCTTTTTGATCTCCTCACTTGAGATTCAATTTCACGCGACCCTGCCACTTTGATCTGGCCCACGTCTTCATTAACCAGGTCCAACACTTGCCTTTCTTGGATCTTGCCCCTCCTGACAAAGGTAATCGGGTTTGTGGGGGAGTGGCCAGGGTTAGTCGGGGTGTGCCTAGGGTTTGTGGGGGTGTGGCATCATCTCTGGGATGTGCCGAGGGTTTGTGGGGGTGTGTGCCCCCTTGGACTTTAGGATTAGGTTTGAGTGTTGGGCTGGTGGATGTATATGTGTGACTGGGATAGGTAAGGCTGCAGAGTTTGGAGTGGTGAGGTATGAGGTGCTGTGGCGCATAGGCTCATGTGGTCAAGCCAGGTGAATCTGGCCCATGCCTTTCATTATCGTGGTCCGACACCACTTGGTTCAATGGACCGGGTGTGCACTGGAACACATCATCAGTAATGCATCCTCGGATCATGGGGTGTTTCGGGTCTTTCATCATTAAACACCCTCCCCGAGATGACCCAGCCGGAGTTGATCAAGCTCGGCTTGTGTTTTCCCATGGACCAGGATAATGAGAGGCATGTAACTATGAGGGTAATGTTGTTTTTAAACATCATTACCCGGCATCTGTATGCCTGGGATTGCATGGGTTAAATTGACAGTGTTTACTGGGCATTCGGTGTCTCTGCACCTGAGTTTAGTGGTGGCTTGTTTTCGGTGGACCCAGCTTGGGTTTAACTTTCTGGTTCTCTCTTGCCGTTTGGGCATCTGGGCTTTGTTCTTGGCATTTTGTCGACCGGGAGAATGAAGAGCGTGTCACTGTTAGGTTAGGTTGAGAGTATGCGGGCAGTGGGCAAATCAGCCCTCTTGTGCTTTTTGATCTCCTCACTTGAGATTCAATTTCACGCGACCCTGCCACTTTGATCTGGCCCACGCCTTCATTAACCAGGTCCAACACTTGCCTTTCTTGGATCTTGCCCCTCCTGAGAAAGGTAATCGGGTTTGTGGGGGAGTGGCCAGGGTTAGTCGGGGTGTGCCTAGGGTTTGTGGGGGTGTGGCATGATCTCTGGGATGTGCCGAGGGTTTGTGGGGGTGTGTGCCCCCTTGGACTTTAGGATTAGGTTTGAGTGTTGGGCTGGTGGATGTATATGTGTGACTGGGATAGGTAAGGCTGCAGAGTTTTGAGTGGTGAGGTATGAGGTGCTATTGGGCTTAGGCTTGTGTGGTGAAGCTAGGGTTAGGGTTAGGGTTAGGGTTAGGGTTAGGTTGAGAGTATGCGGGCAGTGGGCAAATCAGCCCTCTTGTGCTTTTTGATCTCCTCACTTGAGATTCAATTTCACGCGACCCTGCCACTTTGATCTGGCCCACGTCTTCATTAACCAGGTCCAACACTTGCCTTTCTTGGATCTTGCCCCTCCTGACAAAGGTAATCGGGTTTGTGGGGGAGTGGCCAGGGTTAGTCGGGGTGTGCCTAGGGTTTGTGGGGGTGTGGCATCATCTCTGGGATGTGCCGAGGGTTTGTGGGGGTGTGTGCCCCCTTGGACTTTAGGATTAGGTTTGAGTGTTGGGCTGGTGGATGTATATGTGTGACTGGGATAGGTAAGGCTGCAGAGTTTGGAGTGGTGAGGTATGAGGTGCTGTGGCGCATAGGCTCATGTGGTCAAGCCAGGTGAATCTGGCCCATGCCTTTCATTATCGTGGTCCGACACCACTTGGTTCAATGGACCGGGTGTGCACTGGAACACATCATCAGTAATGCATCCTCGGATCATGGGGTGTTTCGGGTCTTTCATCATTAAACACCCTCCCCGAGATGACCCAGCCGGAGTTGATCAAGCTCGGCTTGTGTTTTCCCATGGACCAGGATAATGAGAGGCATGTAACTATGAGGGTAATGTTGTTTTTAAACATCATTACCCGGCATCTGTATGCCTGGGATTGCATGGGTTAAATTGACAGTGTTTACTGGGCATTCGGTGTCTCTGCACCTGAGTTTAGTGGTGGCTTGTTTTCGGTGGACCCAGCTTGGGTTTAACTTTCTGGTTCTCTCTTGCCGTTTGGGCATCTGGGCTTTGTTCTTGGCATTTTGTCGACCGGGAGAATGAAGAGCGTGTCACTGTTAGGTTAGGTTGAGAGTATGCGGGCAGTGGGCAAATCAGCCCTCTTGTGCTTTTTGATCTCCTCACTTGAGATTCAATTTCACGCGACCCTGCCACTTTGATCTGGCCCACGCCTTCATTAACCAGGTCCAACACTTGCCTTTCTTGGATCTTGCCCCTCCTGAGAAAGGTAATCGGGTTTGTGGGGGAGTGGCCAGGGTTAGTCGGGGTGTGCCTAGGGTTTGTGGGGGTGTGGCATGATCTCTGGGATGTGCCGAGGGTTTGTGGGGGTGTGTGCCCCCTTGGACTTTAGGATTAGGTTTGAGTGTTGGGCTGGTGGATGTATATGTGTGACTGGGATAGGTAAGGCTGCAGAGTTTTGAGTGGTGAGGTATGAGGTGCTATTGGGCTTAGGCTTGTGTGGTGAAGCTAGGGTTAGGGTTAGGGTTAGGGTTAGGGTTAGGTTGAGAGTATGCGGGCAGTGGGCAAATCAGCCCTCTTGTGCTTTTTGATCTCCTCACTTGAGATTCAATTTCACGCGACCCTGCCACTTTGATCTGGCCCACGTCTTCATTAACCAGGTCCAACACTTGCCTTTCTTGGATCTTGCCCCTCCTGACAAAGGTAATCGGGTTTGTGGGGGAGTGGCCAGGGTTAGTCGGGGTGTGCCTAGGGTTTGTGGGGGTGTGGCATCATCTCTGGGATGTGCCGAGGGTTTGTGGGGGTGTGTGCCCCCTTGGACTTTAGGATTAGGTTTGAGTGTTGGGCTGGTGGATGTATATGTGTGACTGGGATAGGTAAGGCTGCAGAGTTTGGAGTGGTGAGGTATGAGGTGCTGTGGCGCATAGGCTCATGTGGTCAAGCCAGGTGAATCTGGCCCATGCCTTTCATTATCGTGGTCCGACACCACTTGGTTCAATGGACCGGGTGTGCACTGGAACACATCATCAGTAATGCATCCTCGGATCATGGGGTGTTTCGGGTCTTTCATCATTAAACACCCTCCCCGAGATGACCCAGCCGGAGTTGATCAAGCTCGGCTTGTGTTTTCCCATGGACCAGGATAATGAGAGGCATGTAACTATGAGGGTAATGTTGTTTTTAAACATCATTACCCGGCATCTGTATGCCTGGGATTGCATGGGTTAAATTGACAGTGTTTACTGGGCATTCGGTGTCTCTGCACCTGAGTTTAGTGGTGGCTTGTTTTCGGTGGACCCAGCTTGGGTTTAACTTTCTGGTTCTCTCTTGCCGTTTGGGCATCTGGGCTTTGTTCTTGGCATTTTGTCGACCGGGAGAATGAAGAGCGTGTCACTGTTAGGTTAGGTTGAGAGTATGCGGGCAGTGGGCAAATCAGCCCTCTTGTGCTTTTTGATCTCCTCACTTGAGATTCAATTTCACGCGACCCTGCCACTTTGATCTGGCCCACGCCTTCATTAACCAGGTCCAACACTTGCCTTTCTTGGATCTTGCCCCTCCTGACAAAGGTAATCGGGTTTGTGGGGGAGTGGCCAGGGTTAGTCGGGGTGTGCCTGGGGTTTGTGGGGGTGTGGCATGATCTCTGGGATGTGCCGAGGGTTTGTGGGGGTGTGTGCCCCCTTGGACTTTAGGATTAGGTTTGAGTGTTGGGCTGGTGGATGTATATGTGTGACCGGGATAGGTAAGGCTGCAGAGTTTGGAGTGGTGAGGTATGAGGTGCTATGGGGCTTAGTGGTGAAGCCAGGTGAATCTGGCCCATGCCTTTCATTATCGTGGTCCGACACCACTTGGTTCAATGGACCGGGTGTGCACTGGGACACATCATCAGTAATGCATCCTCGGATCATGGGGTGTTTCGGGTCTTTCATCATTAAACACCCTCCCCGAGTTGACCCAGCCGGAGTTGATCAAGCTCGGCTTGTGTTTTCCCATGGAACAGGATAATGAGAGGCATGTAACTATGAGGGTAATGACGTTTTTAAACATCATTACCTGGCATCTGTATGCCTGGGATTGCATGGGTTAAATTGACAGTGTTTACTGGGCATTCGGTGTCTCTGCACCTGAGTTTAGTGGTGACTGGTTTTCTCTGGACCCAGCTTGGGATTAACTTTCTGGTTCTCTCTCGCCGTTTGGGCATCTGGGCTTTATTCTTGGCATTTTGTCGACCGGGAGAATGAAGAGCGTGTCACTGTTAGGTTAGGTTGAGAGTATGCGGGCAGTGGGCAAATCAGCCCTCTTGTGCTTTTTGATCTCCTCACTTGAGATTCAATTTCACGCGACCCTGCCACTTTGATCTGGCCCACGCCTTCATTAACCAGGTCCAACACTTGCCTTTCTTGGATCTTGCCCCTCCTGACAAAGGTAATCGGGTTTGTGGGGGAGTGGCCAGGGTTAGTCGGGGTGTGCCTGGGGTTTGTGGGGGTGTGGCATGATCTCTGGGATGTGCCGAGGGTTTGTGGGGGTGTGTGCCCCCTTGGACTTTAGGATTAGGTTTGAGTGTTGGGCTGGTGGATGTATATGTGTGACCGGGATAGGTAAGGCTGCAGAGTTTGGAGTGGTGAGGTATGAGGTGCTATGGGGCTTAGTGGTGAAGCCAGGTGAATCTGGCCCATGCCTTTCATTATCGTGGTCCGACACCACTTGGTTCAATGGACCGGGTGTGCACTGGGACACATCATCAGTAATGCATCCTCGGATCATGGGGTGTTTCGGGTCTTTCATCATTAAACACCCTCCCCGAGTTGACCCAGCCGGAGTTGATCAAGCTCGGCTTGTGTTTTCCCATGGAACAGGATAATGAGAGGCATGTAACTATGAGGGTAATGACGTTTTTAAACATCATTACCTGGCATCTGTATGCCTGGGATTGCATGGGTTAAATTGACAGTGTTTACTGGGCATTCGGTGTCTCTGCACCTGAGTTTAGTGGTGACTGGTTTTCTCTGGACCCAGCTTGGGATTAACTTTCTGGTTCTCTCTCGCCGTTTGGGCATCTGGGCTTTATTCTTGGCATTTTGTCGACCGGGAGAATGAAGAGCGTGTCACTGTTAGGTTAGGTTGAGAGTATGCGGGCAGTGGGCAAATCAGCCCTCTTGTGCTTTTTGATCTCCTCACTTGAGATTCAATTTCACGCGACCCTGCCACTTTGATCTGGCCCACGCCTTCATTAACCAGGTCCAACACTTGCCTTTCTTGGATCTTGCCCCTCCTGACAAAGGTAATCGGGTTTGTGGGGGAGTGGCCAGGGTTAGTCGGGGTGTGCCTGGGGTTTGTGGGGGTGTGGCATGATCTCTGGGATGTGCCGAGGGTTTGTGGGGGTGTGTGCCCCCTTGGACTTTAGGATTAGGTTTGAGTGTTGGGCTGGTGGATGTATATGTGTGACCGGGATAGGTAAGGCTGCAGAGTTTGGAGTGGTGAGGTATGAGGTGCTATGGGGCTTAGTGGTGAAGCCAGGTGAATCTGGCCCATGCCTTTCATTATCGTGGTCCGACACCACTTGGTTCAATGGACCGGGTGTGCACTGGGACACATCATCAGTAATGCATCCTCGGATCATGGGGTGTTTCGGGTCTTTCATCATTAAACACCCTCCCCGAGTTGACCCAGCCGGAGTTGATCAAGCTCGGCTTGTGTTTTCCCATGGAACAGGATAATGAGAGGCATGTAACTATGAGGGTAATGACGTTTTTAAACATCATTACCTGGCATCTGTATGCCTGGGATTGCATGGGTTAAATTGACAGTGTTTACTGGGCATTCGGTGTCTCTGCACCTGAGTTTAGTGGTGACTGGTTTTCTCTGGACCCAGCTTGGGATTAACTTTCTGGTTCTCTCTCGCCGTTTGGGCATCTGGGCTTTATTCTTGGCATTTTGTCGACCGGGAGAATGAAGAGCGTGTCACTGTTAGGTTAGGTTGAGAGTATGCGGGCAGTGGGCAAATCAGCCCTCTTGTGCTTTTTGATCTCCTCACTTGAGATTCAATTTCACGCGACCCTGCCACTTTGATCTGGCCCACGCCTTCATTAACCAGGTCCAACACTTGCCTTTCTTGGATCTTGCCCCTCCTGACAAAGGTAATCGGGTTTGTGGGGGAGTGGCCAGGGTTAGTCGGGGTGTGCCTGGGGTTTGTGGGGGTGTGGCATGATCTCTGGGATGTGCCGAGGGTTTGTGGGGGTGTGTGCCCCCTTGGACTTTAGGATTAGGTTTGAGTGTTGGGCTGGTGGATGTATATGTGTGACCGGGATAGGTAAGGCTGCAGAGTTTGGAGTGGTGAGGTATGAGGTGCTATGGGGCTTAGTGGTGAAGCCAGGTGAATCTGGCCCATGCCTTTCATTATCGTGGTCCGACACCACTTGGTTCAATGGACCGGGTGTGCACTGGGACACATCATCAGTAATGCATCCTCGGATCATGGGGTGTTTCGGGTCTTTCATCATTAAACACCCTCCCCGAGTTGACCCAGCCGGAGTTGATCAAGCTCGGCTTGTGTTTTCCCATGGAACAGGATAATGAGAGGCATGTAACTATGAGGGTAATGACGTTTTTAAACATCATTACCTGGCATCTGTATGCCTGGGATTGCATGGGTTAAATTGACAGTGTTTACTGGGCATTCGGTGTCTCTGCACCTGAGTTTAGTGGTGACTGGTTTTCTCTGGACCCAGCTTGGGATTAACTTTCTGGTTCTCTCTCGCCGTTTGGGCATCTGGGCTTTATTCTTGGCATTTTGTCGACCGGGAGAATGAAGAGCGTGTCACTGTTAGGTTAGGTTGAGAGTATGCGGGCAGTGGGCAAATCAGCCCTCTTGTGCTTTTTGATCTCCTCACTTGAGATTCAATTTCACGCGACCCTGCCACTTTGATCTGGCCCACGCCTTCATTAACCAGGTCCAACACTTGCCTTTCTTGGATCTTGCCCCTCCTGACAAAGGTAATCGGGTTTGTGGGGGAGTGGCCAGGGTTAGTCGGGGTGTGCCTAGGGTTTGTGGGGGTGTGGCATGATCTCTGGGATGTGCCGAGGGTTTGTGGGGGTTTGTGCCCCCTTGGACTTTAGGATTAGGTTTGAGTGTTGGGCTGGTGGATGTATATGTGTGACTGGGATAGGTAAGGCTGCAGAGTTTTGAGTGGTGAGGTATGAGGTTCTATGGGGCTTAGTGGTGAAGCCAGGTGAATCTGGCCCATGCCTTTCATTATCGTGGTCCGACACCACTTGGTTCAATGGACCGGGTGTGCACTGGGACACATCATCAGTAATGCATCCTCGGATCATCGGGTGTTTCGGGTCTTTCATCATTAAACACCCTCCCCGAGATGACCCAGCCGGAGTTGATCAAGCTCGGCTTGTGTTTTCCCATGGACCAGGATAATGAGAGGCATGTAACTATGAGGGTAATGACGTTTTTAAACATCATTACCTGGCATCTGTATGCCTGGGGATGAATGGGTTAAATTGACAGTGTTTACTGGGCATTCGGTGTCTCTGCACCTGAGTTTCGTGGTGGCTTGTTTTCTGTGGACCCAGCTTGGGTTTAACTTTCTGGTTCTCTCTTGCCGTTTGGGCATCTGGGCTTTGTTCTTGGCATTTTGTCGACCGGGAGAATGAAGAGCGTGTCACTGTTAGGTTAGGTTGAGAGTATGCGGGCAGTGGGCAAATCAGCCCTCTTGTGCTTTTTGATCTCCTCACTTGAGATTCAATTTCACGCGACCCTGCCACTTTGATCTGGCCCACGCCTTCATTAACCAGGTCCAACACTTGCCTTTCTTGGATCTTGCCCCTCCTGACAAAGGTAATCGGGTTTGTGGGGGAGTGGCCAGGGTTAGTCGGGGTGTGCCTAGGGTTTGTGGGGGTGTGGCATGATCTCTGGGATGTGCCGAGGGTTTGTGGGGGTTTGTGCCCCCTTGGACTTTAGGATTAGGTTTGAGTGTTGGGCTGGTGGATGTATATGTGTGACTGGGATAGGTAAGGCTGCAGAGTTTTGAGTGGTGAGGTATGAGGTTCTATGGGGCTTAGTGGTGAAGCCAGGTGAATCTGGCCCATGCCTTTCATTATCGTGGTCCGACACCACTTGGTTCAATGGACCGGGTGTGCACTGGGACACATCATCAGTAATGCATCCTCGGATCATGGGGTGTTTCGGGTCTTTCATCATTAAACACCCTCCCCGAGATGACCCAGCCGGAGTTGATCAAGCTCGGCTTGTGTTTTCCCATGGACCAGGATAATGAGAGACATGTAACTATGATGGTAATGTTGTTTTTAAACATCATTACCTGGCATCTGTATGCCTGGGATTGCATGGGTTAAATTGACAGTGTTTACTGGGCATTCGGTGTCTCTGCACCTGAGTTTAGTGGTGACTGGTTTTCTGTGGACCCAGCTTGGGTTTAACTTTCTGGTTCTCTCTCGCCTTTTGGGCATCTGGGCTTTTTTGTTGGCATTTTGTCGACCGGGAGAATGAAGAGCGTGTCACTGTTAGGTTAGGTTGAGAGTATGCGGGCAGTGGGCAAATCAGCCCTCTTGTGCTTTTTGATCTCCTCACTTGAGATTCAATTTCACGCGACCCTGCCACTTTGATCTGGCCCACGCCTTCATTAACCAGGTCCAACACTTGCCTTTCTTGGATCTTGTCCCTCCTGACAAAGGTAATCGGGTTTGTGGGGGAGTGGCCAGGGTTAGTCGGGGTGTGCCTAGGGTTTGTGGGGGTGTGGCATGATCTCTGGGATGTGCCGAGGGTTTGTGGGGGTGTGTGCCCCCTTGGACTTTAGGATTAGGTTTGAGTGTTGGGCTGGTGGATGTACATGTGTGACTGGGATAGGTAAGGCTGCAGAGTTTGGAGTGGTGAGGTATGAGGTGCTATTGGGCTTAGGCTTGTGTGGTGAAGCTAGGTGAATCTGGCCCATGCCTTTCATTATCATGGTCCGACACCACTTGGTTCAATGGACCGGGTGTGCACTGGGACACATCATCAGTAATGCATCCTCGGATCATGGGGTGTTTCGGGTCTTTCATCATTAAACACCCTCCCCGAGATGACCCAGCCGGAGTTGATCAAGCTCGGCTTGTGTTTTCCCATGGACCAGGATGATGAGAGGCATGTAACTGTGAGGGTAATGTTGTTTTTAAACATCATTATCTGGCATCTGTATGCCTGGGATTGCATGGGTTAAATTGACAGTGTTTACTGGGCATTCGGTGTCTCTGCACCTGAGTTTAGTGGTGACTGGTTTTCTGTGGACCCAGCTTGGGTTTAACTTTCTAGTTCTCTCTTGCCGTTTGGGCATCTGGGCTTTGTTCTTGGCATTTTGTCGACCGGGAGAATGAAGAGCGTGTCACTGTTAGGTTAGGTTGAGAGTATGCGGGCAGTGGGCAAATCAGCCCTCTTGTGCTTTTTGATCTCCTCACTTGAGATTCAATTTCACGCGACCCTGCCACTTTGATCTGGCCCACGCCTTCATTAGGGTTAGGGTTAGGATGCGAGTATGCGGGCAGTGGGCAAAATATCCCTCTAGTGTTTGTGGATCTCTTACTGGAGATGCAGTATCACTTCACCCTGCCACTTTGTTTTTGGCCCACGTTGTCATCATCTCGGTCCCCGACTTGCCTTTATTGGGATCTTCCTTCTCTTTAACCTCCATTCTGGAGTTTAAGTTGAAATGGTGGAGTTCTTGCCTATGGATAGTGTTTTGGGTTTGGGGACTTTCTTATAGGGACTGGGTGCTGTGATCTGGGGGCTGTGCAGTAGCTAATTGAGGGGTGTGTGGGGAGGGACATGCCCCGGGGTACAGTTAGGCAATGGGGGTTGAGTGTTCACGGCGGTGGGGTGGGATGGCAAATGGTATTGCGGGGGGGGGGGTGTTTGGTAGCCCTTGCCGTAGGGGGGAGGGCTGAAATCGGAGCCTAACTGCTGGTGATACTGGGTAAATTTGGCCCCTTGATGGGGTGAGGGTTTGGGTTTATGGGGGTGTGTAGCAGGGTTGGAGGTGTTAGGTTTAGTGGTAGGGCAAAGGACTATTATATAAGCCCCTTAGTGTGGTGTGGTTTGGGTTATTTGGGGTGCTGTCTGGTTTAGTTGGGGTGACCGATCCCTTGGAAATTAGGGTTAGGGTTAGGGCCAGGGCTGGGGTTAGAAGGCAAGTATGTGTGTAGCAGGGTTGGAGGTGTAAGGTTTAGTGGTAGGGCAAAGGACTATTATATAAGCCCCTTAGTGTGGTGTGGTTTGGGTTATTTGGGGTGCTGTCCGGTTTAGTTGGGGTGCGCGGTCCATTGGAAATTAGGGTTAGGGTTAGGGTTTAGTTGGGGTGTGTGGTCCTCTGGAATATAGGATTAGGTTTGGGGGGTAGGGTTGGGGGGGGCCTGCTGGGCAGCGGGAGGTATAACTGGTGGTGTGGGGTGAGTTTAGTCCTCTGGCGAGAAGAGGACCCATGTTTATGGGGTGTGAAGATGTTAGGTTTCAGGGTAGGGCCATGTGAGGGCTGAAATAGGAGGCTAACTGCTGGTGATCCGAGTGAATCTGGCCCTTTGATGGGGTGAGGGTTTGGGTTTGTGGGGGTGTGTGGCAGGGTTGGAGGTGTTAGGTTTAGTGGTAGGGCAAAGGATTATTATATAAGCCCTTTTGTGTGGTGTGGTTTGGGTTATTTGGGGTGCTGTCCGGTTTAGTTGGGGTGCACGATCCCTTGGAAATTAGGGTTAGGGTCAGGGCTGGGGTCAGGATGCAAGTATGCGGCAGTGGGAATTTGGGCCCTTGCTGGGGTGAGGGTTTGGGTTTATGGGGGTGTGTAGTAGGGTTGGAGGTGTTAGGTTTAGTGGTAGGGCAGAGGGCTATTATATAAGCCCCTTAGTGTGGTGTGGTTTGGGTTATTTGGGGTGCCGTCCGGTTTAGTTGGGGTGCCCAGTCCCTTGGAAATTAGGGTTAGGGTTTAGTTGGGGTGTGTGGTCCTCGGGATGTTAGGATTAGGTTGGGGGGTAGGGTTGAGGGGGGCCCGCTGGGCGACCGTAGGTATAACTGGTGTTGTGGGGTGAGTTTGCCCCTCTGGCGAGAAGAGGATCTGTGTTTATGGGGTCTGAAGATGTTAGGTTTCAGGGCAGGGTCATGTGCTGGGGATGTATTCTTCCCCCTGGGGTAAGCTAGGACGTTTGGGCAAGTGTTGTGTCTGGATTAAACCGGTCGTTACGTGTCTGTTCTTCCTAGTGGTTATCTCCTGTAGAGTTATAATTTCTAATTTTACTCCTCTCTACTTGGGGAATTAGGTTCTTTTCTGGGGCCTAGTTGTGAGGCTCTATTTCCAAAGTAAGGCGAACCTTTCCTATTTAATGGTCCCCTGTCTTAATTTGTTTCAGGGTGGGTGACTGAAGGGGATCTTCCCCTTCTTCCCTATCTAATTTTCTCAATTTTTAAAACCTTATTTACGGGGTGCAGTGTTGGCCCTTCAGTGAGTACATTTTATATTGCTGGCCTGGTTTTTTAGGCCTCGTTTAGGCCGTTTGGGGAATGCGTCTGTAGTCTTTCGATCCATCTCCTCTCTGCTCTTTTTCTTTGGAGGTTTGACCAGTTTATGTTGGTTTCCAGGCCCAGGATTGCTAAGGAGTACATTCCATGCTCTAGGAAGTGCTTACTAACTGGTCTGTTTTGATTTCCTCTTGTGATATTACTGAGGTGTCCTGTGAGTCTGGTTCTCAAGCTGTTGCCTGTCTCCCCTATGTATATGATATGGCATTGCTTACACTGGATTGCATATACTACATTCTTTTGTTCGCAAGTTATCCTCTGCTCTATCTCAGCCCACTTTCCTGTAGCTCTGTTGTGTATGCTTTTTGAAATTCTGATGTATATGCACGCCCTGCAGTTTCCCACCTCGCAGTTTGGCGCTGTTCGTACTTTGGTACTGACTAGTATGTCTTTTAAGTTTCTACCCCTTTTGAAGGCTGAAACTATGGTGTATTGTCCCAGTGTCCCCACTTCCTCCTGTAGATTTTCAAACTGTGTTTTGACTGTCTTGTGGATGTTCACTGCCATCCCACTGTATCCTGTTATCAAGGGTAGTTTCTGTGTTGTGTTGTCTCGTGGTCGGGGATTTGTGATACTTTTTAAAAAGTCAGATTTGATGTGTCTGAGCCTCCGTCTGCTGTAACCTCTGTGTCTAAGTGCAGAGAAGAGGATAGTAGTGGCTTGGTGGAAGTCCTCTGCCCTGGTGCAAATGCGATGAAACCGGGTCAGCTGTCCTTTGACAATGCCCCTGAAGGTGTGTTTGGGATGGTGGCTCCCGGTGTGTAGGAGGGTGTGTGTGTCTGTGGTTTTAAAGAATACTTTGGTGGCTAGTTTCTGGCTGCCGTTTTCTGGTGCTAGTTTAAATACCGTAGTGTCCAGGAAGTCAATTTTCTCCCTATTTGTTGTGGCCTTAACCTTAATGGATGGATGATGAGTGTTTAGGATTTGAATAAATTCCCCCAATTCTACCTCTGAGTGAGTCCACACTCCCCAGATGTCATCCAGGTATCTATAGAGACACATGGGTTTTTTGGGACACTTTGGATAAACTGTTTCCTCCCACTTTGCCATGTATATATTGGCATAGGCTGGAGCAAACTTCTTTCCCATCGCTGTGCCCTTGACTTGTAAGTAGAATTCATTATTGAATTCAAAGTCATTTTTAGTCAGGCTGAGGTGAAGGAGTTCCACCAAGGCCTCGTCTGGTCTCTCTAGCTGGGGGTTCTTCTGCAGGATATCCCTCACTGCTTCTATACCCCTATCGGTTTCTATATTGGTGTACAGGCTTTCAATGTCCATGGTGAAGAGTATGGCCTCAGGGGGCACTGACATGGAATTGACTATCCGGACAAAGTGGTACGTGTCCTTGATGTAACTGGAGTGTTTCTGCGATAGTGGGTTAAGGAAGGCATCAATGTACTCTGCTATCCTGTATGACTCACTGCTGCAGTCTGACACGATAGGCCTGCCGGGTGGTATTCTTCCCGGAACGGTCCATGAGTCTGGGCTCTTGTGTATTTTGGGGAGGATATAGAACTTCCTTGCTCGTGGCTGTATGCCTGTCAGGTAGTCCACTTGCTTCTTCCCGAGGTATCTAGTCCTCTCTAGTTCTCGCAAAATGTTCCTGATCTCTGTGTGTGTTTCCCAGTATATAGGTTCCCTTAGTTTAGTGTAGTGCTCCGTGTTGTTTAATTGTCTGTGTGCCTCAAATAGGTATTGCTGTTTGTCCATGATAACTATGCTGCTCCCTTTATCTGCTGGTTTGATAACAATATCCATATTTTCTCTCAATTCTTTCAGGGCTGCTCTCTCCTTCCTAGTTAGATTGGGTTTATCCTGTACTTCTCTCTCCCTCTCTATTATCTCCTCCAGTGTGCTCTCAAATTGTAAGACCGCTTCTGACCTGTACCTCCTCTTGGGCATCCAGTCTGAGGGAGGGGTGAAAGGGGTCTTGCTACATTCTGACTCCCCAAAAAAGTCGACCAGTACCAATCTCCTATAGAACTTATCCATGTCCCCCTCGATCTGCTCCTTATGGAGCTTTGCAGTCGGTACAAAAGTGAGGCCCTTGTTCAGAACCTTGTGCTGGGTTTCTGTAGGGATGAATGTACGGGAGAGGTTCACGACCGTCTCTCCCAGTCGTGGACCCTGCCTCTCTCGGCTTTGTCTCCACTCTAGTTTAAAGACTGCATCCACTTCTTGACTATGGTCAGGGCTGTGTTCTCTGTCCAATGGATGTGGTCTGTGTCTACCTTAAACTGCCTCGCTGGGATTGCAGGGATATAATTCTTAGTTCTAATAACCTCATTTAGTTGGCCCAGGGTTGCTTGTTCTGCCTCTGTTAGACTGTGGCTAAAGTTTAACTCTGGCACCCAGATCCTGGCATTGGGGAATTTAATGCTGGCCATTCTCAGGAGTTGCTGAAGTTGTTTAGTCGCTGTTGCTGGTTTGTGTGACCTGTTGTTTATTCCAAAGGAAAGGATAACCTTCTCAGTTTCTAACTGTGGCTCTAACTTTTCCAGGATAGCAGTGGCGTGGATGAATTTGGCTCCCGGAAAGCTGTCCAATTGAACACCCTTATTAGGGCATCTTTTGATCCTGGAAATGTTAGAGTCCCCTATAATTAGTATAGGTTTGAGGGGCCTTAGTTCCCAAGTTACATTCTTCTGTTTAGAGTTAGGGTGCCTTGTTATTTGACCCTCCTGGCTGTTGTAAGTGGGGCTTACCTGTCCTAATGTATGTCCACTGTCCTGCGGCTCTCGGGCTGTGTGGTTCCCTGGGGTGGAAGACTTGCTGGGTCCTTGTGTACTGGCTCCCCTTGTCTGTCTGCCCATCTGTACTGGTGTGGGGTGGGGTGCCGATTTCTCGGAGTCCTGGGGCGGTGAAGCCGTGGGGATGGCGGGCTGGGGCTCCCGTGCTCCCAGGTTAGATTGTGTCCTCTCCGAGGGGCGCACCCGGCGTCTTTGTCCCAGTGGCAGGGGCAGGGGCGGTGGGGCCGCATCGGCGTCGAGAGGGTTAACCAGCTCCAGCGCCCTCCGGTGGACGGTGCCGGAATTTCCACTGCACGTGTTGGTGTCCGGGCCTGTTGGTCTGAGACAATCTCGCAGCACAATTACCGGACGCAGGTTCGTTTTACTCGGCGCCGACGGACGGGGTGCAGTGTGGGCGGACTTTTCCCGGGCCTCGGGTGTGATGCGGGTCCGGTCACGGCTGACCCAGAAGCCGTCCCTGGAAGTCGAGGGTCTGTTGCCCTCTTCCCCCTGGGATGCGGTTTCTACTGTCCGTGGGGTCATCGTGTTGGAAATGTGGGGTCCCTCGTGGGCTCGGTATGCCGCGGCCTGCCGTTCTGGCACAGGTCTTGAGACCAGATCAAAAATGTGTTTTTGGGCGTCCTCCAATTTGATTTGAAATTTTTCTTTTAGATTTCGTTTGTTCCAGATTATAGCTTTGGCGATGGCTTCTGGTAAGCGATCAGTCAGATCAGATTCAATTAATTTTAGTTCCAATTCTTGTAGGCTGTTTTGATAATGTCCAATCAAGGTTAATCGTGTTGCCCTAGCCCAAGCGTCCGCATTTGCAGCAATCTTACGAAGCGTTTCTTGGGAAGGGTTCGCCGGCTTAATAAATTTGGTCAGTCTGTGTGCCTGGGTGGTGATCCCCTTCGGTGGCCTATTCATTTGTTCCAAAACCCTTAGGTGGTGTAGAGTCTGGATTATTTTATATATTAATCTAACCGTGGTGGAAAAGGAATCCCTGGGGATGCCGGGGTTCCGGTAGTCACCACGGTAACTATGGAGCCTGCCATGTGCTAGCAGGCCCCTGCTCCTCTCTCGACCATTATTCCTCCACATCGTTAAAGTAAGACACTAATCAGTAACTACAAATAAAGTCCACTTAATTAATGTTCTTACCGCTTGTTCTGCGTCTTGGGTTCAATGATTTCGACTCCAGCGAATCGCCTTTAATAAAGCGTATTTCCCGACTGGGAGAGTGTCCAGTTTCGCCTGTGCTCTTTGGCTTCCTCAGGGGAAATTCTGTAAAGACTGAGATGATCTTCCTTTAAAATGTCTCCCCCCCGCCCCCCGACCTCTGCATTGTTTTATCAAACCTGTTTGTCCATTTCTGCTGTACCCTCTGGCTGTTGCTATGATACGGGCCTGCCTTGTTTGTTAACCCTCTTTAAGGTAAATTATCTGCTAATGGTGCATTTCCTCTTGAACCTCTCCATTCTTTTAGCCCCTAATTTTTAATTTCTACTCCTTTGATATCTAGTTAAAGTTGAGATTAGATTTCATTCTATTTCCCCTTTTAGGACTACATTATTATATTGTGAATTTAATGCTTCCCCTGTTAGTTCACTGTTCTGTGGGTATAATGGGGTAGAAGCTTGTGGCTAATTTATGTTGGGGTTGGGGCTTGACTTCCATAGTCTATGCCTGTTTTCATAGCTGCTTGGATTTACTTTGGCTTTTGAGGACCAGGATGATGAGTGACGTGTCACTTCTGGTTAGGATGCGAGTATGCGGGCAGTGGGCAAAATATCCCTCTAGTGTTTGTGGATCTCTTACTGGAGATGCAGTATCACTTCACCCTGCCACTTTGTTTTTGGCCCACGTTGTCATCATCTCGGTCCCCGACTTGCCTTTATTGGGATCTTCCTTCTCTTTAACCTCCATTCTGGAGTTTAAGTTGAAATGGTGGAGTTCTTGCCTATGGATAGTGTTTTGGGTTTGGGGACTTTCTTATAGGGACTGGGTGCTGTGATCTGGGGGCTGTGCAGTAGCTAATTGAGGGGTGTGTGGGGAGGGACATGCCCCGGGGTACAGTTAGGCAATGGGGGTTGAGTGTTCACGGCGGTGGGGTGGGATGGCAAATGGTATTGCGGGGGGGGGGGGTGTTTGGTAGCCCTTGCCGTAGGGGGGAGGGCTGAAATCGGAGCCTAACTGCTGGTGATACTGGGTAAATTTGGCCCCTTGATGGGGTGAGGGTTTGGGTTTATGGGGGTGTGTAGCAGGGTTGGAGGTGTTAGGTTTAGTGGTAGGGCAAAGGACTATTATATAAGCCCCTTAGTGTGGTGTGGTTTGGGTTATTTGGGGTGCTGTCTGGTTTAGTTGGGGTGACCGATCCCTTGGAAATTAGGGTTAGGGTTAGGGCCAGGGCTGGGGTTAGAAGGCAAGTATGTGTGTAGCAGGGTTGGAGGTGTAAGGTTTAGTGGTAGGGCAAAGGACTATTATATAAGCCCCTTAGTGTGGTGTGGTTTGGGTTATTTGGGGTGCTGTCCGGTTTAGTTGGGGTGCGCGGTCCATTGGAAATTAGGGTTAGGGTTAGGGTTTAGTTGGGGTGTGTGGTCCTCTGGAATATAGGATTAGGTTTGGGGGGTAGGGTTGGGGGGGGCCTGCTGGGCAGCGGGAGGTATAACTGGTGGTGTGGGGTGAGTTTAGTCCTCTGGCGAGAAGAGGACCCATGTTTATGGGGTGTGAAGATGTTAGGTTTCAGGGTAGGGCCATGTGAGGGCTGAAATAGGAGGCTAACTGCTGGTGATCCGAGTGAATCTGGCCCTTTGATGGGGTGAGGGTTTGGGTTTGTGGGGGTTTGTGGGGGTGTGTGGCAGGGTTGGAGGTGTTAGGTTTAGTGGTAGGGCAAAGGATTATTATATAAGCCCTTTTGTGTGGTGTGGTTTGGGTTATTTGGGGTGCTGTCCGGTTTAGTTGGGGTGCACGATCCCTTGGAAATTAGGGTTAGGGTCAGGGCTGGGGTCAGGATGCAAGTATGCGGCAGTGGGAATTTGGGCCCTTGCTGGGGTGAGGGTTTGGGTTTATGGGGGTGTGTAGTAGGGTTGGAGGTGTTAGGTTTAGTGGTAGGGCAGAGGGCTATTATATAAGCCCCTTAGTGTGGTGTGGTTTGGGTTATTTGGGGTGCCGTCCGGTTTAGTTGGGGTGCCCAGTCCCTTGGAAATTAGGGTTAGGGTTTAGTTGGGGTGTGTGGTCCTCGGGATGTTAGGATTAGGTTGGGGGGTAGGGTTGAGGGGGGCCCGCTGGGCGACCGTAGGTATAACTGGTGTTGTGGGGTGAGTTTGCCCCTCTGGCGAGAAGAGGATCTGTGTTTATGGGGTCTGAAGATGTTAGGTTTCAGGGCAGGGTCATGTGCTGGGGATGTATTCTTCCCCCTGGGGTAAGCTAGGACGTTTGGGCAAGTGTTGTGTCTGGATTAAACCGGTCGTTACGTGTCTGTTCTTCCTAGTGGTTATCTCCTGTAGAGTTATAATTTCTAATTTTACTCCTCTCTACTTGGGGAATTAGGTTCTTTTCTGGGGCCTAGTTGTGAGGCTCTATTTCCAAAGTAAGGCGAACCTTTCCTATTTAATGGTCCCCTGTCTTAATTTGCATTAGGGTTAGGTTGAGAGGGTTAGGGTTAGGGTTAGGGTTAGGGTTAGGGTTAGGGTTAGGGTTAGGGTTAGGTTGAGAGTATGCGGGCAGTGGGCAAATCAGCCCTCTTGTGCTTTTTGATCTCCTGACTTGAGATTCAATTTCACGCGACCCTGCCACTTTGATCTGGCCCACGCCTTCATTAACCAGGTCCAACACTTGCCTTTCTTGGATCTTGCCCCTCCTGACAAAGGTAATCGTGTTTGTGGGGGAGTGGCCAGGGTTAGTCGGGGTGTGCCTAGGGTTTGTGGGGGTGTGGCATGATCTCTGGGATGTGCCGAGGGTTTGTGGGGGTGTGTGCCCCCTTGGACTTTAGGATTAGGTTTGAGTGTTGGGCTGGTGGATGTATATGTGTGACTGGGAGAGGTAAGGCTGCAGAGTTTTGAGTGGTGAGGTATGAGGTGCTATGGGACTTAGGCTCGAGTGGTGAAGCCAGGTGAATCTGGCCCATGCCTTTCATTATCGTGGTCCGACACCACTTGGTTCAATGGACCGGGTGTGCACTGGGACACATCATCAGTAATGCATCCTCGGATCATGGGGTGTTTCGGGTCTTTCATCATTAAACACCCTCCCCGAGATGACCCAGCCGGAGTTGATCAAGCTCGGCTTGTGTTTTCCCATGGACCAGGATAATGAGAGACATGTAACTATGATGGTAATGTTGTTTTTAAACATCATTACCTGGCATCTGTATGCCTGGGATTGCATGGGTTAAATTGACAGTGTTTACTGGGCATTCGGTGTCTCTGCACCTGAGTTTAGTGGTGACTGGTTTTCTGTGGACCCAGCTTGGGTTTAACTTTCTGGTTCTCTCTCGCCTTTTGGGCATCTGGGCTTTTTTGTTGGCATTTTGTCGACCGGGAGAATGAAGAGCGTGTCACTGTTAGGTTAGGTTGAGAGTATGCGGGCAGTGGGCAAATCAGCCCTCTTGTGCTTTTTGATCTCCTCACTTGAGATTCAATTTCACGCGACCCTGCCACTTTGATCTGGCCCACGCCTTCATTAACCAGGTCCAACACTTGCCTTTCTTGGATCTTGCCCCTCCTGACAAAGGTAATCGGGTTTGTGGGGGAGTGGCCAGGGTTAGTCGGGGTGTGCCTAGGGTTTTGTGGGGGTGTGGCATGATCTCTGGGATGTGCCGAGGGTTTGTGGGGGTGTGTGCCCCCTTGGACTTTAGGATTAGGTTTGAGTGTTGGGCTGGTGGATGTATATGTGTGACTGGGAGAGGTAAGGCTGCAGAGTTTTGAGTGGTGAGGTATGAGGTGCTATGGGACTTAGGCTCGAGTGGTGAAGCCAGGTGAATCTGGCCCATGCCTTTCATTATCGTGGTCCGACACCACTTGGTTCAATGGACCGGGTGTGCACTGGGACACATCATCAGTAATGCATCCTCGGATCATGGGGTGTTTCGGGTCTTTCATCATTAAACACCCTCCCCGAGATGACCCAGCCGGAGTTGATCAAGCTCGGCTTGTGTTTTCCCATGGACCAGGATAATGAGAGACATGTAACTATGATGGTAATGTTGTTTTTAAACATCATTACCTGGCATCTGTATGCCTGGGATTGCATGGGTTAAATTGACAGTGTTTACTGGGCATTCGGTGTCTCTGCACCTGAGTTTAGTGGTGACTGGTTTTCTGTGGACCCAGCTTGGGTTTAACTTTCTGGTTCTCTCTCGCCTTTTGGGCATCTGGGCTTTTTTGTTGGCATTTTGTCGACCGGGAGAATGAAGAGCGTGTCACTGTTAGGTTAGGTTGAGAGTATGCGGGCAGTGGGCAAATCAGCCCTCTTGTGCTTTTTGATCTCCTCACTTGAGATTCAATTTCACGCGACCCTGCCACTTTGATCTGGCCCACGCCTTCATTAACCAGGTCCAACACTTGCCTTTCTTGGATCTTGCCCCTCCTGACAAAGGTAATCGGGTTTGTGGGGGAGTGGCCAGGGTTAGTCGGGTGTGCCTAGGGTTTGTGGGGGTGTGGCATGATCTCTGGGATGTGCCGAGGGTTTGTGGGGGTGTGTGCCCCCTTGGACTTTAGGATTAGGTTTGAGTGTTGGGCTGGTGGATGTATATGTGTGACTGGGAGAGGTAAGGCTGCAGAGTTTTGAGTGGTGAGGTATGAGGTGCTATGGGACTTAGGCTCGAGTGGTGAAGCCAGGTGAATCTGGCCCATGCCTTTCATTATCGTGGTCCGACACCACTTGGTTCAATGGACCGGGTGTGCACTGGGACACATCATCAGTAATGCATCCTCGGATCATGGGGTGTTTCGGGTCTTTCATCATTAAACACCCTCCCCGAGATGACCCAGCCGGAGTTGATCAAGCTCGGCTTGTGTTTTCCCATGGACCAGGATAATGAGAGACATGTAACTATGATGGTAATGTTGTTTTTAAACATCATTACCTGGCATCTGTATGCCTGGATTGCATGGGTTAAATTGACAGTGTTTACTGGGCATTCGGTGTCTCTGCACCTGAGTTTAGTGGTGACTGGTTTTCTGTGGACCCAGCTTGGGTTTAACTTTCTGGTTCTCTCTCGCCTTTTGGGCATCTGGGCTTTTTTGTTGGCATTTTGTCGACCGGGAGAATGAAGAGCGTGTCACTGTTAGGTTAGGTTGAGAGTATGCGGGCAGTGGGCAAATCAGCCCTCTTGTGCTTTTTGATCTCCTCACTTGAGATTCAATTTCACGCGACCCTGCCACTTTGATCTGGCCCACGCCTTCATTAACCAGGTCCAACACTTGCCTTTCTTGGATCTTGCCCCTCCTGACAAAGGTAATCGGGTTTGTGGGGAGTGGCCAGGGTTAGTCGGGGTGTGCCTAGGGTTTGTGGGGGTGTGGCATGATCTCTGGGATGTGCCGAGGGTTTGTGGGGGTGTGTGCCCCCTTGGACTTTAGGATTAGGTTTGAGTGTTGGGCTGGTGGATGTATATGTGTGACTGGGAGAGGTAAGGCTGCAGAGTTTTGAGTGGTGAGGTATGAGGTGCTATGGGACTTAGGCTCGAGTGGTGAAGCCAGGTGAATCTGGCCCATGCCTTTCATTATCGTGGTCCGACACCACTTGGTTCAATGGACCGGGTGTGCACTGGGACACATCATCAGTAATGCATCCTCGGATCATGGGGTGTTTCGGGTCTTTCATCATTAAACACCCTCCCCGAGATGACCCAGCCGGAGTTGATCAAGCTCGGCTTGTGTTTTCCCATGGACCAGGATAATGAGAGACATGTAACTATGATGGTAATGTTGTTTTTAAAACATCATTACCTGGCATCTGTATGCCTGGGATTGCATGGGTTAAATTGACAGTGTTTACTGGGCATTCGGTGTCTCTGCACCTGAGTTTAGTGGTGACTGGTTTTCTGTGGACCCAGCTTGGGTTTAACTTTCTGGTTCTCTCTCGCCTTTTGGGCATCTGGGCTTTTTTGTTGGCATTTTGTCGACCGGGAGAATGAAGAGCGTGTCACTGTTAGGTTAGGTTGAGAGTATGCGGGCAGTGGGCAAATCAGCCCTCTTGTGCTTTTTGATCTCCTCACTTGAGATTCAATTTCACGCGACCCTGCCACTTTGATCTGGCCCACGCCTTCATTAACCAGGTCCAACACTTGCCTTTCTTGGATCTTGCCCCTCCTGACAAAGGTAATCGGGTTTGTGGGGGAGTGGCCAGGGTTAGTCGGGGTGTGCCTAGGGTTTGTGGGGGTGTGGCATGATCTCTGGGATGTGCCGAGGGTTTGTGGGGGTGTGTGCCCCCTTGGACTTTAGGATTAGGTTTGAGTGTTGGGCTGGTGGATGTATATGTGTGACTGGGAGAGGTAAGGCTGCAGAGTTTTGAGTGGTGAGGTATGAGGTGCTATGGGACTTAGGCTCGAGTGGTGAAGCCAGGTGAATCTGGCCCATGCCTTTCATTATCGTGGTCCGACACCACTTGGTTCAATGGACCGGGTGTGCACTGGGACACATCATCAGTAATGCATCCTCGGATCATGGGGTGTTTCGGGTCTTTCATCATTAAACACCCTCCCCGAGATGACCCAGCCGGAGTTGATCAAGCTCGGCTTGTGTTTTCCCATGGACCAGGATAATGAGAGACATGTAACTATGATGGTAATGTTGTTTTTAAACATCATTACCTGGCATCTGTATGCCTGGGATTGCATGGGTTAAATTGACAGTGTTTACTGGGCATTCGGTGTCTCTGCACCTGAGTTTAGTGGTGACTGGTTTTCTGTGGACCCAGCTTGGGTTTAACTTTCTGGTTCTCTCTCGCCTTTTGGGCATCTGGGCTTTTTTGTTGGCATTTTGTCGACCGGGAGAATGAAGAGCGTGTCACTGTTAGGTTAGGTTGAGAGTATGCGGGCAGTGGGCAAATCAGCCCTCTTGTGCTTTTTGATCTCCTCACTTGAGATTCAATTTCACGCGACCCTGCCACTTTGATCTGGCCCACGCCTTCATTAACCAGGTCCAACACTTGCCTTTCTTGGATCTTGCCCCTCCTGACAAAGGTAATCGGGTTTGTGGGGGAGTGGCCAGGGTTAGTCGGGGTGTGCCTAGGGTTTGTGGGGGTGTGGCATGATCTCTGGGATGTGCCGAGGGTTTGTGGGGGTGTGTGCCCCCTTGGACTTTAGGATTAGGTTTGAGTGTTGGGCTGGTGGATGTATATGTGTGACTGGGAGAGGTAAGGCTGCAGAGTTTTGAGTGGTGAGGTATGAGGTGCTATGGGACTTAGGCTCGAGTGGTGAAGCCAGGTGAATCTGGCCCATGCCTTTCATTATCGTGGTCCGACACCACTTGGTTCAATGGACCGGGTGTGCACTGGGACACATCATCAGTAATGCATCCTCGGATCATGGGGTGTTTCGGGTCTTTCATCATTAAACACCCTCCCCGAGATGACCCAGCCGGAGTTGATCAAGCTCGGCTTGTGTTTTCCCATGGACCAGGATAATGAGAGACATGTAACTATGATGGTAATGTTGTTTTTAAACATCATTACCTGGCATCTGTATGCCTGGGATTGCATGGGTTAAATTGACAGTGTTTACTGGGCATTCGGTGTCTCTGCACCTGAGTTTAGTGGTGACTGGTTTTCTGTGGACCCAGCTTGGGTTTAACTTTCTGGTTCTCTCTCGCCTTTTGGGCATCTGGGCTTTTTTGTTGGCATTTTGTCGACCGGGAGAATGAAGAGCGTGTCACTGTTAGGTTAGGTTGAGAGTATGCGGGCAGTGGGCAAATCAGCCCTCTTGTGCTTTTTGATCTCCTCACTTGAGATTCAATTTCACGCGACCCTGCCACTTTGATCTGGCCCACGCCTTCATTAACCAGGTCCAACACTTGCCTTTCTTGGATCTTGCCCCTCCTGACAAAGGTAATCGGGTTTGTGGGGGAGTGGCCAGGGTTAGTCGGGGTGTGCCTAGGGTTTGTGGGGGTGTGGCATGATCTCTGGGATGTGCCGAGGGTTTGTGGGGGTGTGTGCCCCCTTGGACTTTAGGATTAGGTTTGAGTGTTGGGCTGGTGGATGTATATGTGTGACTGGGAGAGGTAAGGCTGCAGAGTTTTGAGTGGTGAGGTATGAGGTGCTATGGGACTTAGGCTCGAGTGGTGAAGCCAGGTGAATCTGGCCCATGCCTTTCATTATCGTGGTCCGACACCACTTGGTTCAATGGACCGGGTGTGCACTGGGACACATCATCAGTAATGCATCCTCGGATCATGGGGTGTTTCGGGTCTTTCATCATTAAACACCCTCCCCGAGATGACCCAGCCGGAGTTGATCAAGCTCGGCTTGTGTTTTCCCATGGACCAGGATAATGAGAGACATGTAACTATGATGGTAATGTTGTTTTTAAACATCATTACCTGGCATCTGTATGCCTGGGATTGCATGGGTTAAATTGACAGTGTTTACTGGGCATTCGGTGTCTCTGCACCTGAGTTTAGTGGTGACTGGTTTTCTGTGGACCCAGCTTGGGTTTAACTTTCTGGTTCTCTCTCGCCTTTTGGGCATCTGGGCTTTTTTGTTGGCATTTTGTCGACCGGGAGAATGAAGAGCGTGTCACTGTTAGGTTAGGTTGAGAGTATGCGGGCAGTGGGCAAATCAGCCCTCTTGTGCTTTTTGATCTCCTCACTTGAGATTCAATTTCACGCGACCCTGCCACTTTGATCTGGCCCACGCCTTCATTAACCAGGTCCAACACTTGCCTTTCTTGGATCTTGCCCCTCCTGACAAAGGTAATCGGGTTTGTGGGGGAGTGGCCAGGGTTAGTCGGGGTGTGCCTAGGGTTTGTGGGGGTGTGGCATGATCTCTGGGATGTGCCGAGGGTTTGTGGGGGTGTGTGCCCCCTTGGACTTTAGGATTAGGTTTGAGTGTTGGGCTGGTGGATGTATATGTGTGACTGGGAGAGGTAAGGCTGCAGAGTTTTGAGTGGTGAGGTATGAGGTGCTATGGGACTTAGGCTCGAGTGGTGAAGCCAGGTGAATCTGGCCCATGCCTTTCATTACCGTGGTCCGACACCACTTGGTTCAGTGAACCGGGTGTGCACTGGCACACATCATCAGTAATGCATCCTCGGATCATGGGGTGTTTCGGGTCTTTCATCATTAAACACCCTCCCCGAGATGACCCAGCCGGAGTTGATCAAGCTCGGCTTGTGTTTTCCCATGGACCAGGATAATGAGAGGCATGTAACTATGAGGGTAATGTTGTTTTTAAACATCATTACCCGGCATCTGTATGCCTGGGATTGCATGGGTTAAATTGACAGTGTTTACTGGGCATTCGGTGTCTCTGCACCTGAGTTTAGTGGTGACTGGTTTTCTGTGGACCCAGCTTGGGTTTAACTTTCTGGTTCTCTCTCGCCGTTTGGGCATCTGGGCTTTATTCTTGGCATTTTGTCGACCGGGAGAATGAAGAGCGTGTCACTGTTAGGTTAGGTTGAGAGTATGCGGGCAGTGGGCAAATCAGCCCTCTTGTGCTTTTTGATCTCCTGACTTGAGATTCAATTTCACGCGACCCTGCCACTTTGATCTGGCCCACGCCTTCATTAACCAGGTCCAACACTTGCCTTTCTTGGATCTTGCCCCTCCTGACAAAGGTAATCGGGTTTGTGGGGGAGTGGCCAGGGTTAGTCGGGGTGTGCCTAGGGTTTGTGGGGGTGTGGCATGATCTCTGGGATGTGCCGAGGGTTTGTGGGGGTGTGTGCCCCCTTGGACTTTAGGATTAGGTTTGAGTGTTGGGCTGGTGGATGTATATGTGTGACTGGGATAGGTAAGGCTGCAGAGTTTTGAGTGGTGAGGTATGAGGTTCTATGGGGCTTAGTGGTGAAGCCAGGTGAATCTGGCCCATGCCTTTCATTACCGTGGTCCGACACCACTTGGTTCAGTGAACCGGGTGTGCACTGGCACACATCATCAGTAATGCATCCTCGGATCATGGGGTGTTTCGGGTCTTTCATCATTAAACACCCTCCCCGAGATGACCCAGCCGGAGTTGATCAAGCTCGGCTTGTGTTTTCCCATGGACCAGGATAATGAGAGGCATGTAACTATGAGGGTAATGTTGTTTTTAAACATCATTACCCGGCATCTGTATGCCTGGGATTGCATGGGTTAAATTGACAGTGTTTACTGGGCATTCGGTGTCTCTGCACCTGAGTTTAGTGGTGACTGGTTTTCTGTGGACCCAGCTTGGGTTTAACTTTCTGGTTCTCTCTCGCCGTTTGGGCATCTGGGCTTTATTCTTGGCATTTTGTCGACCGGGAGAATGAAGAGCGTGTCACTGTTAGGTTAGGTTGAGAGTATGCGGGCAGTGGGCAAATCAGCCCTCTTGTGCTTTTTGATCTCCTGACTTGAGATTCAATTTCACGCGACCCTCGCATTAGGGTTAGGGTTAGGGTTAGGGTTAGGTTGAGAGTATGCGGGCAGTGGGCAAATCAGCCCTCTTGTGCTTTTTGATCTCCTCACTTGAGATTCAATTTCACGCGACCCTGCCACTTTGATCTGGCCCACGCCTTCATTAACCAGGTCCAACACTTGCCTTTCTTGGATCTTGCCCCTCCTGACAAAGGTAATCGGGTTTGTGGGGGAGTGGCCAGGGTTAGTCGGGGTGTGCCTAGGGTTTGTGGGGGTGTGGCATGATCTCTGGGATGTGCCGAGGGTTTGTGGGGGTGTGTGCCCCCTTGGACTTTAGGATTAGGTTTGAGTGTTGGGCTGGTGGATGTATATGTGTGACTGGGATAGGTAAGGCTGCAGAGTTTTGAGTGGTGAGGTATGAGGTGCTATTGGGCTTAGGCTTGTGTGGTGAAGCTAGGTGAATCTGGCCCATGCCTTTCATTATCATGGTCCGACACCACTTGGTTCAATGGACCGGGTGTGCACTGGGACACATCATCAGTAATGCATCCTCGGATCATGGGGTGTTTCGGGTCTTTCATCATTAAACACCCTCCCCGAGATGACCCAGCCGGAGTTGATCAAGCTCGGCTTGTGTTTTCCCATGGACCAGGATAATGAGAGGCATGTAACTATGAGGGTAATGACGTTTTTAAACATCATTACCTGGCATCTGTATGCCTGGGGATGCATGGGTTAAATTGACAGTGTTTACTGGGCATTCGGTGTCTCTGCACCTGAGTTTAGTGGTGGCTTGTTTTCTGTGGACCCAGCTTGGGTTTAACTTTCTGGTTCTCTCTTGCCGTTTGGGCATCTGGGCTTTGTTCTTGGCATTTTGTCGACCGGGAGAATGAAGAGCGTGTCACTGTTAGGTTAGGTTGAGAGTATGCGGGCAGTGGGCAAATCAGCCCTCTTGTGCTTTTTGATCTCCTCACTTGAGATTCAATTTCACGCGACCCTGCCACTTTGATCTGGCCCACGCCTTCATTAACCAGGTCCAACACTTGCCTTTCTTGGATCTTGCCCCTCCTGACAAAGGTAATCGGGTTTGTGGGGGAGTGGCCAGGGTTAGTCGGGGTGTGCCTAGGGTTTGTGGGGGTGTGGCATGATCTCTGGGATGTGCCGAGGGTTTGTGGGGGTGTGTGCCCCCTTGGACTTTAGGATTAGGTTTGAGTGTTGGGCTGGTGGATGTATATGTGTGACTGGGATAGGTAAGGCTGCAGAGTTTTGAGTGGTGAGGTATGAGGTGCTATTGGGCTTAGGCTTGTGTGGTGAAGCTAGGTGAATCTGGCCCATGCCTTTCATTATCATGGTCCGACACCACTTGGTTCAATGGACCGGGTGTGCACTGGGACACATCATCAGTAATGCATCCTCGGATCATGGGGTGTTTCGGGTCTTTCATCATTAAACACCCTCCCCGAGATGACCCAGCCGGAGTTGATCAAGCTCGGCTTGTGTTTTCCCATGGACCAGGATAATGAGAGGCATGTAACTATGAGGGTAATGACGTTTTTAAACATCATTACCTGGCATCTGTATGCCTGGGGATGCATGGGTTAAATTGACAGTGTTTACTGGGCATTCGGTGTCTCTGCACCTGAGTTTAGTGGTGGCTTGTTTTCTGTGGACCCAGCTTGGGTTTAACTTTCTGGTTCTCTCTTGCCGTTTGGGCATCTGGGCTTTGTTCTTGGCATTTTGTCGACCGGGAGAATGAAGAGCGTGTCACTGTTAGGTTAGGTTGAGAGTATGCGGGCAGTGGGCAAATCAGCCCTCTTGTGCTTTTTGATCTCCTCACTTGAGATTCAATTTCACGCGACCCTGCCACTTTGATCTGGCCCACGCCTTCATTAACCAGGTCCAACACTTGCCTTTCTTGGATCTTGCCCCTCCTGACAAAGGTAATCGGGTTTGTGGGGGAGTGGCCAGGGTTAGTCGGGGTGTGCCTAGGGTTTGTGGGGGTGTGGCATGATCTCTGGGATGTGCCGAGGGTTTGTGGGGGTGTGTGCCCCCTTGGACTTTAGGATTAGGTTTGAGTGTTGGGCTGGTGGATGTATATGTGTGACTGGGATAGGTAAGGCTGCAGAGTTTTGAGTGGTGAGGTATGAGGTGCTATTGGGCTTAGGCTTGTGTGGTGAAGCTAGGTGAATCTGGCCCATGCCTTTCATTATCATGGTCCGACACCACTTGGTTCAATGGACCGGGTGTGCACTGGGACACATCATCAGTAATGCATCCTCGGATCATGGGGTGTTTCGGGTCTTTCATCATTAAACACCCTCCCCGAGATGACCCAGCCGGAGTTGATCAAGCTCGGCTTGTGTTTTCCCATGGACCAGGATAATGAGAGGCATGTAACTATGAGGGTAATGACGTTTTTAAACATCATTACCTGGCATCTGTATGCCTGGGGATGCATGGGTTAAATTGACAGTGTTTACTGGGCATTCGGTGTCTCTGCACCTGAGTTTAGTGGTGGCTTGTTTTCTGTGGACCCAGCTTGGGTTTAACTTTCTGGTTCTCTCTTGCCGTTTGGGCATCTGGGCTTTGTTCTTGGCATTTTGTCGACCGGGAGAATGAAGAGCGTGTCACTGTTAGGTTAGGTTGAGAGTATGCGGGCAGTGGGCAAATCAGCCCTCTTGTGCTTTTTGATCTCCTCACTTGAGATTCAATTTCACGCGACCCTGCCACTTTGATCTGGCCCACGCCTTCATTAACCAGGTCCAACACTTGCCTTTCTTGGATCTTGCCCCTCCTGAGAAAGGTAATCGGGTTTGTGGGGGAGTGGCCAGGGTTAGTCGGGGTGTGCCTAGGGTTTGTGGGGGTGTGGCATGATCTCTGGGATGTGCCGAGGGTTTGTGGGGGTGTGTGCCCCCTTGGACTTTAGGATTAGGTTTGAGTGTTGGGCTGGTGGATGTATATGTGTGACTGGGATAGGTAAGGCTGCAGAGTTTTGAGTGGTGAGGTATGAGGTGCTATTGGGCTTAGGCTTGTGTGGTGAAGCTAGGTGAATCTGGCCCATGCCTTTCATTATCATGGTCCGACACCACTTGGTTCAATGGACCGGGTGTGCACTGGGACACATCATCAGTAATGCATCCTCGGATCATGGGGTGTTTCGGGTCTTTCATCATTAAACACCCTCCCCGAGATGACCCAGCCGGAGTTGATCAAGCTCGGCTTGTGTTTTCCCATGGACCAGGATAATGAGAGGCATGTAACTATGAGGGTAATGACGTTTTTAAACATCATTACCTGGCATCTGTATGCCTGGGGATGCATGGGTTAAATTGACAGTGTTTACTGGGCATTCGGTGTCTCTGCACCTGAGTTTAGTGGTGGCTTGTTTTCTGTGGACCCAGCTTGGGTTTAACTTTCTGGTTCTCTCTTGCCGTTTGGGCATCTGGGCTTTGTTCTTGGCATTTTGTCGACCGGGAGAATGAAGAGCGTGTCACTGTTAGGTTAGGTTGAGAGTATGCGGGCAGTGGGCAAATCAGCCCTCTTGTGCTTTTTGATCTCCTCACTTGAGATTCAATTTCACGCGACCCTGCCACTTTGATCTGGCCCACGCCTTCATTAACCAGGTCCAACACTTGCCTTTCTTGGATCTTGCCCCTCCTGACAAAGGTAATCGGGTTTGTGGGGGAGTGGCCAGGGTTAGTCGGGGTGTGCCTAGGGTTTGTGGGGGTGTGGCATGATCTCTGGGATGTGCCGAGGGTTTGTGGGGGTGTGTGCCCCCTTGGACTTTAGGATTAGGTTTGAGTGTTGGGCTGGTGGATGTATATGTGTGACTGGGATAGGTAAGGCTGCAGAGTTTGGAGTGGTGAGGTATGAGGTGCTATGGGGCTTAGTGGTGAAGCCAGGTGAATCTGGCCCATGCCTTTCATTATCGTGGTCCGACACCACTTGGTTCAATGGACCGGGTGTGCACTGGGACACATCATCAGTAATGCATCCTCGGATCATGGGGTGTTTCGGGTCTTTCATCATTAAACACCCTCCCCGAGTTGACCCAGCCGGAGTTGATCAAGCTCGGCTTGTGTTTTCCCATGGACCAGGATAATGAGAGGCATGTAACTATGAGGGTAATGACGTTTTTAAACATCATTACCTGGCATCTGTATGCCTGGGGATGCATGGGTTAAATTGACAGTGTTTACTGGGCATTCGGTGTCTCTGCACCTGAGTTTAGTGGTGGCTTGTTTTCTGTGGACCCAGCTTGGGTTTAACTTTCTGGTTCTCTCTTGCCGTTTGGGCATCTGGGCTTTGTTCTTGGCATTTTGTCGACCGGGAGAATGAAGAGCGTGTCACTGTTAGGTTAGGTTGAGAGTATGCGGGCAGTGGGCAAATCAGCCCTCTTGTGCTTTTTGATCTCCTCACTTGAGATTCAATTTCACGCGACCCTGCCACTTTGATCTGGCCCACGCCTTCATTAACCAGGTCCAACACTTGCCTTTCTTGGATCTTGCCCCTCCTGACAAAGGTAATCGGGTTTGTGGGGGAGTGGCCAGGGTTAGTCGGGGTGTGCCTAGGGTTTGTGGGGGTGTGGCATGATCTCTGGGATGTGCCGAGGGTTTGTGGGGGTGTGTGCCCCCTTGGACTTTAGGATTAGGTTTGAGTGTTGGGCTGGTGGATGTATATGTGTGACTGGGATAGGTAAGGCTGCAGAGTTTGGAGTGGTGAGGTATGAGGTGCTATGGGGCTTAGTGGTGAAGCCAGGTGAATCTGGCCCATGCCTTTCATTATCGTGGTCCGACACCACTTGGTTCAATGGACCGGGTGTGCACTGGGACACATCATCAGTAATGCATCCTCGGATCATGGGGTGTTTCGGGTCTTTCATCATTAAACACCCTCCCCGAGATGACCCAGCCGGAGTTGATCAAGCTCGGCTTGTGTTTTCCCATGGACCAGGATAATGAGAGGCATGTAACTATGAGGGTAATGACGTTTTTAAACATCATTACCTGGCATCTGTATGCCTGGGGATGCATGGGTTAAATTGACAGTGTTTACTGGGCATTCGGTGTCTCTGCACCTGAGTTTAGTGGTGGCTTGTTTTCTGTGGACCCAGCTTGGGTTTAACTTTCTGGTTCTCTCTTGCCGTTTGGGCATCTGGGCTTTGTTCTTGGCATTTTGTCGACCGGGAGAATGAAGAGCGTGTCACTGTTAGGTTAGGTTGAGAGTATGCGGGCAGTGGGCAAATCAGCCCTCTTGTGCTTTTTGATCTCCTCACTTGAGATTCAATTTCACGCGACCCTGCCACTTTGATCTGGCCCACGCCTTCATTAACCAGGTCCAACACTTGCCTTTCTTGGATCTTGCCCCTCCTGACAAAGGTAATCGGGTTTGTGGGGGAGTGGCCAGGGTTAGTCGGGGTGTGCCTAGGGTTTGTGGGGGTGTGGCATGATCTCTGGGATGTGCCGAGGGTTTGTGGGGGTGTGTGCCCCCTTGGACTTTAGGATTAGGTTTGAGTGTTGGGCTGGTGGATGTATATGTGTGACTGGGATAGGTAAGGCTGCAGAGTTTTGAGTGGTGAGGTATGAGGTGCTATTGGGCTTAGGCTTGTGTGGTGAAGCTAGGTGAATCTGGCCCATGCCTTTCATTATCATGGTCCGACACCACTTGGTTCAATGGACCGGGTGTGCACTGGGACACATCATCAGTAATGCATCCTCGGATCATGGGGTGTTTCGGGTCTTTCATCATTAAACACCCTCCCCGAGATGACCCAGCCGGAGTTGATCAAGCTCGGCTTGTGTTTTCCCATGGACCAGGATAATGAGAGGCATGTAACTATGAGGGTAATGACGTTTTTAAACATCATTACCTGGCATCTGTATGCCTGGGGATGCATGGGTTAAATTGACAGTGTTTACTGGGCATTCGGTGTCTCTGCACCTGAGTTTAGTGGTGGCTTGTTTTCTGTGGACCCAGCTTGGGTTTAACTTTCTGGTTCTCTCTTGCCGTTTGGGCATCTGGGCTTTGTTCTTGGCATTTTGTCGACCGGGAGAATGAAGAGCGTGTCACTGTTAGGTTAGGTTGAGAGTATGCGGGCAGTGGGCAAATCAGCCCTCTTGTGCTTTTTGATCTCCTCACTTGAGATTCAATTTCACGCGACCCTGCCACTTTGATCTGGCCCACGCCTTCATTAACCAGGTCCAACACTTGCCTTTCTTGGATCTTGCCCCTCCTGACAAAGGTAATCGGGTTTGTGGGGGAGTGGCCAGGGTTAGTCGGGGTGTGCCTAGGGTTTGTGGGGGTGTGGCATGATCTCTGGGATGTGCCGAGGGTTTGTGGGGGTGTGTGCCCCCTTGGACTTTAGGATTAGGTTTGAGTGTTGGGCTGGTGGATGTATATGTGTGACTGGGATAGGTAAGGCTGCAGAGTTTTGAGTGGTGAGGTATGAGGTGCTATTGGGCTTAGGCTTGTGTGGTGAAGCTAGGTGAATCTGGCCCATGCCTTTCATTATCATGGTCCGACACCACTTGGTTCAATGGACCGGGTGTGCACTGGGACACATCATCAGTAATGCATCCTCGGATCATGGGGTGTTTCGGGTCTTTCATCATTAAACACCCTCCCCGAGATGACCCAGCCGGAGTTGATCAAGCTCGGCTTGTGTTTTCCCATGGACCAGGATAATGAGAGGCATGTAACTATGAGGGTAATGACGTTTTTAAACATCATTACCTGGCATCTGTATGCCTGGGGATGCATGGGTTAAATTGACAGTGTTTACTGGGCATTCGGTGTCTCTGCACCTGAGTTTAGTGGTGGCTTGTTTTCTGTGGACCCAGCTTGGGTTTAACTTTCTGGTTCTCTCTTGCCGTTTGGGCATCTGGGCTTTGTTCTTGGCATTTTGTCGACCGGGAGAATGAAGAGCGTGTCACTGTTAGGTTAGGTTGAGAGTATGCGGGCAGTGGGCAAATCAGCCCTCTTGTGCTTTTTGATCTCCTCACTTGAGATTCAATTTCACGCGACCCTGCCACTTTGATCTGGCCCACGCCTTCATTAACCAGGTCCAACACTTGCCTTTCTTGGATCTTGCCCCTCCTGACAAAGGTAATCGGGTTTGTGGGGGAGTGGCCAGGGTTAGTCGGGGTGTGCCTAGGGTTTGTGGGGGTGTGGCATGATCTCTGGGATGTGCCGAGGGTTTGTGGGGGTGTGTGCCCCCTTGGACTTTAGGATTAGGTTTGAGTGTTGGGCTGGTGGATGTATATGTGTGACTGGGATAGGTAAGGCTGCAGAGTTTTGAGTGGTGAGGTATGAGGTGCTATTGGGCTTAGGCTTGTGTGGTGAAGCTAGGTGAATCTGGCCCATGCCTTTCATTATCATGGTCCGACACCACTTGGTTCAATGGACCGGGTGTGCACTGGGACACATCATCAGTAATGCATCCTCGGATCATGGGGTGTTTCGGGTCTTTCATCATTAAACACCCTCCCCGAGATGACCCAGCCGGAGTTGATCAAGCTCGGCTTGTGTTTTCCCATGGACCAGGATAATGAGAGGCATGTAACTATGAGGGTAATGACGTTTTTAAACATCATTACCTGGCATCTGTATGCCTGGGGATGCATGGGTTAAATTGACAGTGTTTACTGGGCATTCGGTGTCTCTGCACCTGAGTTTAGTGGTGGCTTGTTTTCTGTGGACCCAGCTTGGGTTTAACTTTCTGGTTCTCTCTTGCCGTTTGGGCATCTGGGCTTTGTTCTTGGCATTTTGTCGACCGGGAGAATGAAGAGCGTGTCACTGTTAGGTTAGGTTGAGAGTATGCGGGCAGTGGGCAAATCAGCCCTCTTGTGCTTTTTGATCTCCTCACTTGAGATTCAATTTCACGCGACCCTGCCACTTTGATCTGGCCCACGCCTTCATTAACCAGGTCCAACACTTGCCTTTCTTGGATCTTGCCCCTCCTGACAAAGGTAATCGGGTTTGTGGGGGAGTGGCCAGGGTTAGTCGGGGTGTGCCTAGGGTTTGTGGGGGTGTGGCATGATCTCTGGGATGTGCCGAGGGTTTGTGGGGGTGTGTGCCCCCTTGGACTTTAGGATTAGGTTTGAGTGTTGGGCTGGTGGATGTATATGTGTGACTGGGATAGGTAAGGCTGCAGAGTTTTGAGTGGTGAGGTATGAGGTGCTATTGGGCTTAGGCTTGTGTGGTGAAGCTAGGTGAATCTGGCCCATGCCTTTCATTATCATGGTCCGACACCACTTGGTTCAATGGACCGGGTGTGCACTGGGACACATCATCAGTAATGCATCCTCGGATCATGGGGTGTTTCGGGTCTTTCATCATTAAACACCCTCCCCGAGATGACCCAGCCGGAGTTGATCAAGCTCGGCTTGTGTTTTCCCATGGACCAGGATAATGAGAGGCATGTAACTATGAGGGTAATGACGTTTTTAAACATCATTACCTGGCATCTGTATGCCTGGGGATGCATGGGTTAAATTGACAGTGTTTACTGGGCATTCGGTGTCTCTGCACCTGAGTTTAGTGGTGGCTTGTTTTCTGTGGACCCAGCTTGGGTTTAACTTTCTGGTTCTCTCTTGCCGTTTGGGCATCTGGGCTTTGTTCTTGGCATGTGGTGGCTTGTTTTCTGTGGACCCAGCTTGGGTTAGGGTTAGGTTGAGAGTATGCGGGCAGTGGGCAAATCAGCCCTCTTGTGCTTTTTGATCTCCTCACTCGAGATTCAATTTCACGCGACCCTGCCACTTTGATCTGGCCCACGCCTTCATTAACCAGGTCCAACACTTGCCTTTCTCCGATCTTGCCCCTCCTGACAAATATAATCGGGTTTGTGGGGGAGTGGCCAGGGTTAGTCGGGGAGTGACTAGGGTTTGTGGGGGTGTGGCATGATCTCTGGGATGTGCCGAGGGTTTGTGGGGGTGTGTGCCCCCTTGGACTTTAGGATTAGGTTTGAGTGTTGGGCTGGTGGATGTATATGTGTGGCTGGGATAGGTAAGGTTGCAGAGTTTGGAGTGGTGAGGTATGAGGTGCTGTGGCGCATAGGCTCATGTGGTGAAGCCAGGTGAATCTGGCCCATGCCTTTCATTATCGTGGTCCGACACCACTTGGTTCAATGGACCGGGTGTGCACTGGGACACATCATCAGTAATGCATCCTCGGATCATGGGGTGTTTCGGGTCTTTCATCATTAAACACCCTCCCCGAGATGACCCAGCCGGAGTTGATCAAGCTCGGCTTGTGTTTTCCCATGGACCAGGATAATGAGAGGCATGTAACTATGAGGGTAATGACGTTTTTAAACATCATTACCTGGCATCTGTATGCCTGGGGATGCATGGGTTAAATTGACAGTGCTTACTGGGCATTCGGTGTCTCTGCACCTGAGTTTAGTGGTGACTTGTTTTCTGTGGACCCAGCTTGGGTTTAACTTTCTGGTTCTCTCTTGCCGTTTGGGCATCTGGGCTTTGTTCTTGGCATTTTGTCGACCGGGAGAATGAAGAGCGTGTCACTGTTAGGTTAGGTTGAGAGTATGCGGGCAGTGGGCAAATCAGCCCTCTTGTGCTTTTTGATCTCCTCACTCGAGATTCAATTTCACGCGACCCTGCCACTTTGATCTGGCCCACGCCTTCATTAACCAGGTCCAACACTTGCCTTTCTCCGATCTTGCCCCTCCTGACAAATATAATCGGGTTTGTGGGGGAGTGGCCAGGGTTAGTCGGGGAGTGACTAGGGTTTGTGGGGGTGTGGCATGATCTCTGGGATGTGCCGAGGGTTTGTGGGGGTGTGTGCCCCCTTGGACTTTAGGATTAGGTTTGAGTGTTGGGCTGGTGGATGTATATGTGTGGCTGGGATAGGTAAGGTTGCAGAGTTTGGAGTGGTGAGGTATGAGGTGCTGTGGCGCATAGGCTCATGTGGTGAAGCCAGGTGAATCTGGCCCATGCCTTTCATTATCGTGGTCCGACACCACTTGGTTCAATGGACCGGGTGTGCACTGGGACACATCATCAGTAATGCATCCTCGGATCATGGGGTGTTTCGGGTCTTTCATCATTAAACACCCTCCCCGAGATGACCCAGCCGGAGTTGATCAAGCTCGGCTTGTGTTTTCCCATGGACCAGGATAATGAGAGGCATGTAACTATGAGGGTAATGACGTTTTTAAACATCATTACCTGGCATCTGTATGCCTGGGGATGCATGGGTTAAATTGACAGTGCTTACTGGGCATTCGGTGTCTCTGCACCTGAGTTTAGTGGTGACTTGTTTTCTGTGGACCCAGCTTGGGTTTAACTTTCTGGTTCTCTCTTGCCGTTTGGGCATCTGGGCTTTGTTCTTGGCATTTTGTCGACCGGGAGAATGAAGAGCGTGTCACTGTTAGGTTAGGTTGAGAGTATGCGGGCAGTGGGCAAATCAGCCCTCTTGTGCTTTTTGATCTCCTCACTCGAGATTCAATTTCACGCGACCCTGCCACTTTGATCTGGCCCACGCCTTCATTAACCAGGTCCAACACTTGCCTTTCTCCGATCTTGCCCCTCCTGACAAATATAATCGGGTTTGTGGGGGAGTGGCCAGGGTTAGTCGGGGAGTGACTAGGGTTTGTGGGGGTGTGGCATGATCTCTGGGATGTGCCGAGGGTTTGTGGGGGTGTGTGCCCCCTTGGACTTTAGGATTAGGTTTGAGTGTTGGGCTGGTGGATGTATATGTGTGGCTGGGATAGGTAAGGTTGCAGAGTTTGGAGTGGTGAGGTATGAGGTGCTGTGGCGCATAGGCTCATGTGGTGAAGCCAGGTGAATCTGGCCCATGCCTTTCATTATCGTGGTCCGACACCACTTGGTTCAATGGACCGGGTGTGCACTGGGACACATCATCAGTAATGCATCCTCGGATCATGGGGTGTTTCGGGTCTTTCATCATTAAACACCCTCCCCGAGATGACCCAGCCGGAGTTGATCAAGCTCGGCTTGTGTTTTCCCATGGACCAGGATAATGAGAGGCATGTAACTATGAGGGTAATGACGTTTTTAAACATCATTACCTGGCATCTGTATGCCTGGGGATGCATGGGTTAAATTGACAGTGCTTACTGGGCATTCGGTGTCTCTGCACCTGAGTTTAGTGGTGACTTGTTTTCTGTGGACCCAGCTTGGGTTTAACTTTCTGGTTCTCTCTTGCCGTTTGGGCATCTGGGCTTTGTTCTTGGCATTTTGTCGACCGGGAGAATGAAGAGCGTGTCACTGTTAGGTTAGGTTGAGAGTATGCGGGCAGTGGGCAAATCAGCCCTCTTGTGCTTTTTGATCTCCTCACTCGAGATTCAATTTCACGCGACCCTGCCACTTTGATCTGGCCCACGCCTTCATTAACCAGGTCCAACACTTGCCTTTCTCCGATCTTGCCCCTCCTGACAAATATAATCGGGTTTGTGGGGGAGTGGCCAGGGTTAGTCGGGGAGTGACTAGGGTTTGTGGGGGTGTGGCATGATCTCTGGGATGTGCCGAGGGTTTGTGGGGGTGTGTGCCCCCTTGGACTTTAGGATTAGGTTTGAGTGTTGGGCTGGTGGATGTATATGTGTGGCTGGGATAGGTAAGGTTGCAGAGTTTGGAGTGGTGAGGTATGAGGTGCTGTGGCGCATAGGCTCATGTGGTGAAGCCAGGTGAATCTGGCCCATGCCTTTCATTATCGTGGTCCGACACCACTTGGTTCAATGGACCGGGTGTGCACTGGGACACATCATCAGTAATGCATCCTCGGATCATGGGGTGTTTCGGGTCTTTCATCATTAAACACCCTCCCCGAGATGACCCAGCCGGAGTTGATCAAGCTCGGCTTGTGTTTTCCCATGGACCAGGATAATGAGAGGCATGTAACTATGAGGGTAATGACGTTTTTAAACATCATTACCTGGCATCTGTATGCCTGGGGATGCATGGGTTAAATTGACAGTGCTTACTGGGCATTCGGTGTCTCTGCACCTGAGTTTAGTGGTGACTTGTTTTCTGTGGACCCAGCTTGGGTTTAACTTTCTGGTTCTCTCTTGCCGTTTGGGCATCTGGGCTTTGTTCTTGGCATTTTGTCGACCGGGAGAATGAAGAGCGTGTCACTGTTAGGTTAGGTTGAGAGTATGCGGGCAGTGGGCAAATCAGCCCTCTTGTGCTTTTTGATCTCCTCACTCGAGATTCAATTTCACGCGACCCTGCCACTTTGATCTGGCCCACGCCTTCATTAACCAGGTCCAACACTTGCCTTTCTCCGATCTTGCCCCTCCTGACAAATATAATCGGGTTTGTGGGGGAGTGGCCAGGGTTAGTCGGGGAGTGACTAGGGTTTGTGGGGGTGTGGCATGATCTCTGGGATGTGCCGAGGGTTTGTGGGGGTGTGTGCCCCCTTGGACTTTAGGATTAGGTTTGAGTGTTGGGCTGGTGGATGTATATGTGTGGCTGGGATAGGTAAGGTTGCAGAGTTTGGAGTGGTGAGGTATGAGGTGCTGTGGCGCATAGGCTCATGTGGTGAAGCCAGGTGAATCTGGCCCATGCCTTTCATTATCGTGGTCCGACACCACTTGGTTCAATGGACCGGGTGTGCACTGGGACACATCATCAGTAATGCATCCTCGGATCATGGGGTGTTTCGGGTCTTTCATCATTAAACACCCTCCCCGAGATGACCCAGCCGGAGTTGATCAAGCTCGGCTTGTGTTTTCCCATGGACCAGGATAATGAGAGGCATGTAACTATGAGGGTAATGTTGTTTTTAAACATCATTACCCGGCATCTGTATGCCTGGGATTGCATGGGTTAAATTGACAGTGTTTACTGGGCATTCGGTGTCTCTGCACCTGAGTTTAGTGGTGGCTTGTTTTCGGTGGACCCAGCTTGGGTTTAACTTTCTGGTTCTCTCTTGCCGTTTGGGCATCTGGGCTTTGTTCTTGGCATTTTGTCGACCGGGAGAATGAAGAGCGTGTCACTGTTAGGTTAGGTTGAGAGTATGCGGGCAGTGGGCAAATCAGCCCTCTTGTGCTTTTTGATCTCCTCACTTGAGATTCAATTTCACGCGACCCTGCCACTTTGATCTGGCCCACGCCTTCATTAACCAGGTCCAACACTTGCCTTTCTTGGATCTTGCCCCTCCTGACAAAGGTAATCGGGTTTGTGGGGGAGTGGCCAGGGTTAGTCGGGGTGTGCCTGGGGTTTGTGGGGGTGTGGCATGATCTCTGGGATGTGCCGAGGGTTTGTGGGGGTGTGTGCCCCCTTGGACTTTAGGATTAGGTTTGAGTGTTGGGCTGGTGGATGTATATGTGTGACCGGGATAGGTAAGGCTGCAGAGTTTGGAGTGGTGAGGTATGAGGTGCTATGGGGCTTAGTGGTGAAGCCAGGTGAATCTGGCCCATTCGCATTAGGGTTAGGGTTAGGGTTAGGTTGAGAGTATGCGGGCAGTGGGCAAATCAGCCCTCTTGTGCTTTTTGATCTCCTCACTTGAGATTCAATTTCACGCGACCCTGCCACTTTGATCTGGCCCACGCCTTCATTAACCAGGTCCAACACTTGCCTTTCTTGGATCTTGCCCCTCCTGACAAAGGTAATCGGGTTTGTGGGGGAGTGGCCAGGGTTAGTCGGGGTGTGCCTAGGGTTTGTGGGGGTGTGGCATGATCTCTGGGATGTGCCGAGGGTTTGTGGGGGTGTGTGCCCCCTTGGACTTGAGGATTAGGTTTGAGTGTTGGGGTGGTGGATGTATATGTGTGACTGGGATAGGTAAGGCTGCAGAGTTTGGAGTGGTGAGGTATGAGGTGCTATTGGGCTTAGGCTTGTGTGGTGAAGCTAGGGTTAGGGTTAGGGTTAGGGTTAGGTTGAGAGTATGCGGGCAGTGGGCAAATCAGCCCTCTTGTGCTTTTTGATCTCCTCACTTGAGATTCAATTTCACTCGACCCTGCCACTTTGATCTGGCCCACGCCTTCATTAACCAGATCCAACACTTGCCTTTCTTGGATCTTGCCCCTCCTGACAAAGATAATCGGGTTTGTGGGGGAGTGGCCAGGGTTAGTCGGGGTGTGCCTAGGGTTTGTGGGGGTGTGGCATGATCTCTGGGATGTGCCGAGGGTTTGTGGGGGTGTGTGCCCCCTTGGACTTTAGGATTAGGTTTGAGTGTTGGGCTGGTGGATGTATATGTGTGACTGGGATAGGTAAGGCTGCAGAGTTTTGAGTGGTGAGGTATGAGGTGCTATTGGGCTTAGGCTTGTGTGGTGAAGCTAGGTGAATCTGGCCCATGCCTTTCATTATCATGGTCCGACACCACTTGGTTCAATGGACCGGGTGTGCACTGGGACACATCATCAGTAATGCATCCTCGGATCATGGGGTGTTTCGGGTCTTTCATCATTAAACACCCTCCCCGAGATGACCCAGCCGGAGTTGATCAAGCTCGGCTTGTGTTTTCCCATGGACCAGGATAATGAGAGGCATGTAACTATGAGGGTAATGACGTTTTTAAACATCATTACCTGGCATCTGTATGCCTGGGGATGCATGGGTTAAATTGACAGTGTTTACTGGGCATTCGGTGTCTCTGCACCTGAGTTTAGTGGTGGCTTGTTTTCTGTGGACCCAGCTTGGGTTTAACTTTCTGGTTCTCTCTTGCCGTTTGGGCATCTGGGCTTTGTTCTTGGCATTTTGTCGACCGGGAGAATGAAGAGCGTGTCACTGTTAGGTTAGGTTGAGAGTATGCGGGCAGTGGGCAAATCAGCCCTCTTGTGCTTTTTGATCTCCTCACTTGAGATTCAATTTCACGCGACCCTGCCACTTTGATCTGGCCCACGCCTTCATTAACCAGGTCCAACACTTGCCTTTCTTGGATCTTGCCCCTCCTGACAAAGGTAATCGGGTTTGTGGGGGAGTGGCCAGGGTTAGTCGGGGTGTGCCTAGGGTTTGTGGGGGTGTGGCATGATCTCTGGGATGTGCCGAGGGTTTGTGGGGGTGTGTGCCCCCTTGGACTTGAGGATTAGGTTTGAGTGTTGGGGTGGTGGATGTATATGTGTGACTGGGATAGGTAAGGCTGCAGAGTTTGGAGTGGTGAGGTATGAGGTGCTATTGGGCTTAGGCTTGTGTGGTGAAGCTAGGGTTAGGGTTAGGGTTAGGGTTAGGTTGAGAGTATGCGGGCAGTGGGCAAATCAGCCCTCTTGTGCTTTTTGATCTCCTCACTTGAGATTCAATTTCACTCGACCCTGCCACTTTGATCTGGCCCACGCCTTCATTAACCAGATCCAACACTTGCCTTTCTTGGATCTTGCCCCTCCTGACAAAGATAATCGGGTTTGTGGGGGAGTGGCCAGGGTTAGTCGGGGTGTGCCTAGGGTTTGTGGGGGTGTGGCATGATCTCTGGGATGTGCCGAGGGTTTGTGGGGGTGTGTGCCCCCTTGGACTTTAGGATTAGGTTTGAGTGTTGGGCTGGTGGATGTATATGTGTGACTGGGATAGGTAAGGCTGCAGAGTTTTGAGTGGTGAGGTATGAGGTGCTATTGGGCTTAGGCTTGTGTGGTGAAGCTAGGTGAATCTGGCCCATGCCTTTCATTATCATGGTCCGACACCACTTGGTTCAATGGACCGGGTGTGCACTGGGACACATCATCAGTAATGCATCCTCGGATCATGGGGTGTTTCGGGTCTTTCATCATTAAACACCCTCCCCGAGATGACCCAGCCGGAGTTGATCAAGCTCGGCTTGTGTTTTCCCATGGACCAGGATAATGAGAGGCATGTAACTATGAGGGTAATGACGTTTTTAAACATCATTACCTGGCATCTGTATGCCTGGGGATGCATGGGTTAAATTGACAGTGTTTACTGGGCATTCGGTGTCTCTGCACCTGAGTTTAGTGGTGGCTTGTTTTCTGTGGACCCAGCTTGGGTTTAACTTTCTGGTTCTCTCTTGCCGTTTGGGCATCTGGGCTTTGTTCTTGGCATTTTGTCGACCGGGAGAATGAAGAGCGTGTCACTGTTAGGTTAGGTTGAGAGTATGCGGGCAGTGGGCAAATCAGCCCTCTTGTGCTTTTTGATCTCCTCACTTGAGATTCAATTTCACGCGACCCTGCCACTTTGATCTGGCCCACGCCTTCATTAACCAGGTCCAACACTTGCCTTTCTTGGATCTTGCCCCTCCTGACAAAGGTAATCGGGTTTGTGGGGGAGTGGCCAGGGTTAGTCGGGGTGTGCCTAGGGTTTGTGGGGGTGTGGCATGATCTCTGGGATGTGCCGAGGGTTTGTGGGGGTGTGTGCCCCCTTGGACTTGAGGATTAGGTTTGAGTGTTGGGGTGGTGGATGTATATGTGTGACTGGGATAGGTAAGGCTGCAGAGTTTGGAGTGGTGAGGTATGAGGTGCTATTGGGCTTAGGCTTGTGTGGTGAAGCTAGGGTTAGGGTTAGGGTTAGGGTTAGGTTGAGAGTATGCGGGCAGTGGGCAAATCAGCCCTCTTGTGCTTTTTGATCTCCTCACTTGAGATTCAATTTCACTCGACCCTGCCACTTTGATCTGGCCCACGCCTTCATTAACCAGATCCAACACTTGCCTTTCTTGGATCTTGCCCCTCCTGACAAAGATAATCGGGTTTGTGGGGGAGTGGCCAGGGTTAGTCGGGGTGTGCCTAGGGTTTGTGGGGGTGTGGCATGATCTCTGGGATGTGCCGAGGGTTTGTGGGGGTGTGTGCCCCCTTGGACTTTAGGATTAGGTTTGAGTGTTGGGCTGGTGGATGTATATGTGTGACTGGGATAGGTAAGGCTGCAGAGTTTTGAGTGGTGAGGTATGAGGTGCTATTGGGCTTAGGCTTGTGTGGTGAAGCTAGGTGAATCTGGCCCATGCCTTTCATTATCATGGTCCGACACCACTTGGTTCAATGGACCGGGTGTGCACTGGGACACATCATCAGTAATGCATCCTCGGATCATGGGGTGTTTCGGGTCTTTCATCATTAAACACCCTCCCCGAGATGACCCAGCCGGAGTTGATCAAGCTCGGCTTGTGTTTTCCCATGGACCAGGATAATGAGAGGCATGTAACTATGAGGGTAATGACGTTTTTAAACATCATTACCTGGCATCTGTATGCCTGGGGATGCATGGGTTAAATTGACAGTGTTTACTGGGCATTCGGTGTCTCTGCACCTGAGTTTAGTGGTGGCTTGTTTTCTGTGGACCCAGCTTGGGTTTAACTTTCTGGTTCTCTCTTGCCGTTTGGGCATCTGGGCTTTGTTCTTGGCATTTTGTCGACCGGGAGAATGAAGAGCGTGTCACTGTTAGGTTAGGTTGAGAGTATGCGGGCAGTGGGCAAATCAGCCCTCTTGTGCTTTTTGATCTCCTCACTTGAGATTCAATTTCACGCGACCCTGCCACTTTGATCTGGCCCACGCCTTCATTAACCAGGTCCAACACTTGCCTTTCTTGGATCTTGCCCCTCCTGACAAAGGTAATCGGGTTTGTGGGGGAGTGGCCAGGGTTAGTCGGGGTGTGCCTAGGGTTTGTGGGGGTGTGGCATGATCTCTGGGATGTGCCGAGGGTTTGTGGGGGTGTGTGCCCCCTTGGACTTGAGGATTAGGTTTGAGTGTTGGGGTGGTGGATGTATATGTGTGACTGGGATAGGTAAGGCTGCAGAGTTTGGAGTGGTGAGGTATGAGGTGCTATTGGGCTTAGGCTTGTGTGGTGAAGCTAGGGTTAGGGTTAGGGTTAGGGTTAGGTTGAGAGTATGCGGGCAGTGGGCAAATCAGCCCTCTTGTGCTTTTTGATCTCCTCACTTGAGATTCAATTTCACTCGACCCTGCCACTTTGATCTGGCCCACGCCTTCATTAACCAGATCCAACACTTGCCTTTCTTGGATCTTGCCCCTCCTGACAAAGATAATCGGGTTTGTGGGGGAGTGGCCAGGGTTAGTCGGGGTGTGCCTAGGGTTTGTGGGGGTGTGGCATGATCTCTGGGATGTGCCGAGGGTTTGTGGGGGTGTGTGCCCCCTTGGACTTTAGGATTAGGTTTGAGTGTTGGGCTGGTGGATGTATATGTGTGACTGGGATAGGTAAGGCTGCAGAGTTTTGAGTGGTGAGGTATGAGGTGCTATTGGGCTTAGGCTTGTGTGGTGAAGCTAGGTGAATCTGGCCCATGCCTTTCATTATCATGGTCCGACACCACTTGGTTCAATGGACCGGGTGTGCACTGGGACACATCATCAGTAATGCATCCTCGGATCATGGGGTGTTTCGGGTCTTTCATCATTAAACACCCTCCCCGAGATGACCCAGCCGGAGTTGATCAAGCTCGGCTTGTGTTTTCCCATGGACCAGGATAATGAGAGGCATGTAACTATGAGGGTAATGACGTTTTTAAACATCATTACCTGGCATCTGTATGCCTGGGGATGCATGGGTTAAATTGACAGTGTTTACTGGGCATTCGGTGTCTCTGCACCTGAGTTTAGTGGTGGCTTGTTTTCTGTGGACCCAGCTTGGGTTTAACTTTCTGGTTCTCTCTTGCCGTTTGGGCATCTGGGCTTTGTTCTTGGCATTTTGTCGACCGGGAGAATGAAGAGCGTGTCACTGTTAGGTTAGGTTGAGAGTATGCGGGCAGTGGGCAAATCAGCCCTCTTGTGCTTTTTGATCTCCTCACTTGAGATTCAATTTCACGCGACCCTGCCACTTTGATCTGGCCCACGCCTTCATTAACCAGGTCCAACACTTGCCTTTCTTGGATCTTGCCCCTCCTGACAAAGGTAATTGGGTTTGTGGGGGTGTGGCCAGGGTTAGTCGGGGTGTGCCTAGGGTTTGTGGGAGTGTGGCATGATCACTGGGATGTGCCGAGGGTTTGTGGGGGTGTGTGCCCCCTTGGACTTTAGGATTAGGTTTGAGTGTTGGGCTGGTGGATGTATATGTGTGGCTGGGATAGGTAAGGTTGCAGAGTTTGGAGTGGTGAGGTATGAGGTGCTGTGGCGCATAGGCTCATGTGGTGAAGCCAGGTGAATCTGGCCCATGCCTTTCATTATCGTGGTCCGACACCACTTGGTTCAATGGACCGGGTGTGCACTGGGACACATCATCAGTAATGCATCCTCGGATCATGGGGTGTTTCGGGTCTTTCATCATTAAACACCCTCCCCGAGATGACCCAGCCGGAGTTGATCAAGCTCGGCTTGTGTTTTCCCATGGACCAGGATAATGAGAGGCATGTAACTATGAGGGTAATGTTGTTTTTAAACATCATTACCCGGCATCTGTATGCCTGGGATTGCATGGGTTAAATTGACAGTGTTTACTGGGCATTCGGTGTCTCTGCACCTGAGTTTAGTGGTGGCTTGTTTTCGGTGGACCCAGCTTGGGTTTAACTTTCTGGTTCTCTCTTGCCGTTTGGGCATCTGGGCTTTGTTCTTGGCATTTTGTCGACCGGGAGAATGAAGAGCGTGTCACTGTTAGGTTAGGTTGAGAGTATGCGGGCAGTGGGCAAATCAGCCCTCTTGTGCTTTTTGATCTCCTCACTTGAGATTCAATTTCACGCGACCCTGCCACTTTGATCTGGCCCACGCCTTCATTAACCAGGTCCAACACTTGCCTTTCTTGGATCTTGCCCCTCCTGACAAAGGTAATCGGGTTTGTGGGGGAGTGGCCAGGGTTAGTCGGGGTGTGCCTGGGGTTTGTGGGGGTGTGGCATGATCTCTGGGATGTGCCGAGGGTTTGTGGGGGTGTGTGCCCCCTTGGACTTTAGGATTAGGTTTGAGTGTTGGGCTGGTGGATGTATATGTGTGACCGGGATAGGTAAGGCTGCAGAGTTTGGAGTGGTGAGGTATGAGGTGCTATGGGGCTTAGTGGTGAAGCCAGGTGAATCTGGCCCATTCGCATTAGGGTTAGGGTTAGGGTTAGGGTTAGGGTTAGGGTTAGGGTTAGGGTTAGGGTTAGGGTTAGGGTTAGGATGCGAGTATGCGGGCAGTGGGCAAAATATCCCTCTAGCGTTTGTGGATCTCTTACTGGAGATGCAGTATCACTTCACCCTGCCACTTTGTTTTTGGCCCACGTTGTCATCATCTCGGTCCCCGACTTGCCTTTATTGGGATCTTCCTTCTCTTTAACCTCCATTCTGGAGTTTAAGTTGAAATGGTGGAGTTCTTGCCTATGGATAGTGTTTTGGGTTTGGGGACTTTCTTATAGGGACTGGGTGCTGTGATCTGGGGGCTGTGCAGTAGCTAATTGAGGGGTGTGTGGGGAGGGACATGCCCCGGGGTACAGTTAGGTAATGGGGGTTGAGTGTTCACGGCGGTGGGGTGGGATGGCAAATGGTATTGCGGGGGGGGGGGGGGTGTTTGGTTGCCCTTGCCGTAGGGGGGAGGGCTGAAATCAGAGCCTAACTGCTGGTGATACTGGGTAAATTTGGCCCCTTGATGGGGTGAGGGTTTGGGTTTATGGGGGTGTGTAGCAGGGTTGGAGGTGTTAGGTTTAGTGGTAGGGCAAAGGACTATTATATAAGCCCCTTAGTGTGGTGTGGTTTGGGTTATTTGGGGTGCTGTCTGGTTTAGTTGGGGTGACCGATCCCTTGGTAATTAGGGTTAGGGTTAGGGCCAGGGCTGGGGTTAGAAGGCAAGTATGTGTGTAGCAGGGTTGGAGGTGTTAGGTTTAGTGGTAGGGCAAAGGACTATTATATAAGCCCCTTAGTGTGGTGTGGTTTGGGTTATTTGGGGTGCTGTCCGGTTCAGTTGGGGTGCGCGGTCCATTGGAAATTAGGGTTAGGGTTTAGTTGGGGTGTGTGGTCCTCTGGAATATAGGATTAGGTTTGGGGGGTAGGGTTGGGGGGGGCCTGCTGGGCAGCGGGAGGTATAACTGGTGGTGTGGGGTGAGTTTAGTCCCCTGGCGAGAAGAGGACCCATGTTTATGGGGTGTGAAGATGTTAGGTTTCAGGGTAGGGCCATGTGAGGGCTGAAATAGGAGGCTAACTGCTGGTGATCCGAGTGAATCTGGCCCTTTGATGGGGTGAGGGTTTGGGTTTGTGGGGGTGTGTGGCAGGGTTGGAGGTGTTAGGTTTAGTGGTAGGGCAAAGGATTATTATATAAGCCCTTTTGTGTGGTGTGGTTTGGGTTATTTGGGGTGCTGTCCGATTTAGTTGGGGTGCACGATCCCTTGGAAATTAGGGTTAGGGTCAGGGCTGGGGTCAGGATGCAAGTATGCGGCAGTGGGAATTTGGCCCCTTGCTGGGGTGAGGGTTTGGGTTTATGGGGGTGTGTAGCAGGGTTGGAGGTGTTAGGTTTAGTGGTAGGGCAGAGGGCTATTATATAAGCCCCTTAGTGTGGTGTGGTTTGGGTTATTTGGGGTGCCGTCCGGTTTAGTTGGGGTGCCCAGTCCCTTGGAAATTAGGGTTAGGGTTTAGTTGGGGTGTGTGGTCCTCGGGATGTTAGGATTAGGTTGGGGGGTAGGGTTGAGGGGGGCCCGCTGGGCGACCGTAGGTATAACTGGTGTTGTGGGGTGAGTTTGCCCCTCTGGCGAGAAGAGGATCTGTGTTTATGGGGTCTGAAGATGTTAGGTTTCAGGGCAGGGTCATGTGCTGGGGATGTATTCTTCCCCCTGGGGTAAGCTAGGACGTTTGGGCAAGTGTTGTGTCTGGATTAAACCGGTCGTTACGTGTCTGTTCTTCCTAGTGGTTATCTCCTGTAGAGTTATAATTTCTAATTTTACTCCTCTCTACTTGGGGAATTAGGTTCTTTTCTGGGGCCTAGTTGTGAGGCTCTATTTCCAAAGTAAGGCGAACCTTTCCTATTTAATGGTCCCCTGTCTTAATTTGTTTCAGGGTGGGTGACTGAAGGGGATCTTCCCCTTCTTCCCTATCTAATTTTCTCAAGTTTTAAAAACATTATTTACGGGGTGCAGTGTTGGCCCTTCAGTGAGTACATTTTATATTGCTGGCCTGGTTTTTTAGGCCTCGTTTAGGCCGTTTGGGGAATGTGTCTGTAGTCTTTCGATCCATCTCCTCTCTGCTCTTTTTCTTTGGAGGTTTGACCAGTTTATGTTGGTTTCCAGGCCCAGGATTGCTAAGGAGTACATTCCATGCTCTAGGAAGTGCTTACTAACTGGTCTGTTTTGATTTCCTCTTGTGATATTACTGAGGTGTCCTGTGAGTCTGGTTCTCAAGCTGTTGCCTGTCTCCCCTATGTATATGATATGGCATTGCTTACACTGGATTGCATATACTACATTCTTTTGTTCGCAAGTTATCCTCTGCTCTATCTCAGCCCACTTTCCTGTAGCTCTGTTGTGTATGCTTTTTGAAATTCTGATGTATATGCACGCCCTGCAGTTTCCCACCTCGCAGTTTGGCGCTGTTCGTACTTTGGTACTGACTAGTATGTCTTTTAAGTTTCTACCCCTTTTGAAGGCTGAAACTATGGTGTATTGTCCCAGTGTCCCCACTTCCTCCTGTAGATTTTCAAACTGTGTTTTGACTGTCTTGTGGATGTTCACTGCCATCCCACTGTATCCTGTTATCAAGGGTAGTTTCTGTGTTGTGTTGTCTCGTGGTCGGGGATTTGTGATACTTTTTAAAAAGTCAGATTTGATGTGTCTGAGCCTCCGTCTGCTGTAACCTCTGTGTCTAAGTGCAGAGAAGAGGATAGTAGTGGCTTGGTGGAAGTCCTCTGCCCTGGTGCAAATGCGATGAAACCGGGTCAGCTGTCCTTTGACAATGCCCCTGAAGGTGTGTTTGGGATGGTGGCTCCCGGTGTGTAGGAGGGTGTGTGTGTCTGTGGTTTTAAAGAATACTTTGGTGGCTAGTTTCTGGCTGCCGTTTTCTGGTGCTAGTTTAAATACCGTAGTGTCCAGGAAGTCAATTTTCTCCCTATTTGTTGTGGCCTTAACCTTAATGGATGGATGATGAGTGTTTAGGATTTGAATAAATTCCCCCAATTCTACCTCTGAGTGAGTCCACACTCCCCAGATGTCATCCAGGTATCTATAGAGACACATGGGTTTTTTGGGACACTTTGGATAAACTGTTTCCTCCCACTTTGCCATGTATATATTGGCATAGGCTGGAGCAAACTTCTTTCCCATCGCTGTGCCCTTGACTTGTAAGTAGAATTCATTATTGAATTCAAAGTCATTTTTAGTCAGGCTGAGGTGAAGGAGTTCCACCAAGGCCTCGTCTGGTCTCTCTAGCTGGGGGTTCTTCTGCAGGATATCCCTCACTGCTTCTATACCCCTGTCGGTTTCTATATTGGTGTACAGGCTTTCAATGTCCATGGTGAAGAGTATGGCCTCAGGGGGCACTGACATGGAATTGACTATCCGGACAAAGTGGTACGTGTCCTTGATGTAACTGGAGTGTTTCTGCGATAGTGGGTTAAGGAAGGCATCAATGTACTCTGCTATCCTGTATGACTCACTGCTGCAGTCTGACACGATGGGCCTGCCGGGTGGTATTCTTCCCGGAACGGTCCATGAGTCTGGGCTCTTGTGTATTTTGGGGAGGATATAGAACTTCCTTGCTCGTGGCTGTATGCCTGTCAGGTAGTCCACTTGCTTCTTCCCGAGGTATCTAGTCCTCTCTAGTTCTCGCAAAATGTTCCTGATCTCTGTGTGTGTTTCCCAGTATATAGGTTCCCTTAGTTTAGTGTAGTGCTCCGTGTTGTTTAATTGTCTGTGTGCCTCAAATAGGTATTGCTGTTTGTCCATGATAACTATGCTGCTCCCTTTATCTGCTGGTTTGATAACAATATCCATATTTTCTCTCAATTCTTTCAGGGCTGCTCTCTCCTTCCTAGTTAGATTGGGTTTATCCTGTACTTCTCTCTCCCTCTCTATTATCTCCTCCAGTGTGCTCTCAAATTGTAAGACCGCTTCTGACCTGTACCTCCTCTTGGGCATCCAGTCTGAGGGAGGGGTGAAAGGGGTCTTGCTACATTCTGACTCCCCAAAAAAGTCGACCAGTACCAATCTCCTATAGAACTTATCCATGTCCCCCTCGATCTGCTCCTTATGGAGCTTTGCAGTCGGTACAAAAGTGAGGCCCCTGTTCAGAACCTTGTGCTGGGTTTCTGTAGGGATGAATGTACGGGAGAGGTTCACGACCGTCTCTCCCAGTCGTGGACCCTGCCTCTCTCGGCTTTGTCTCCACTCTAGTTTAAAGACTGCATCCACTTCTTGACTATGGTCAGGGCTGTGTTCTCTGTCCAATGGATGTGGTCTGTGTCTACCTTAAACTGCCTCGCTGGGATTGCAGGGATATAATTCTTAGTTCTAATAACCTCATTTAGTTGGCCCAGGGTTGCTTGTTCTGCCTCTGTTAGACTGTGGCTAAAGTTTAACTCTGGCACCCAGATCCTGGCATTGGGGAATTTAATGCTGGCCATTCTCAGGAGTTGCTGAAGTTGTTTAGTCGCTGTTGCTGGTTTGTGTGACCTGTTGTTTATTCCAAAGGAAAGGATAACCTTCTCAGTTTCTAACTGTGGCTCTAACTTTTCCAGGATAGCAGTGGCGTGGATGAATTTGGCTCCCGGAAAGCTGTCCAATTGAACACCCTTATTAGGGCATCTTTTGATCCTGGAAATGTTAGAGTCCCCTATAATTAGTATAGGTTTGAGGGGCCTTAGTTCCCAAGTTACATTCTTCTGTTTAGAGTTAGGGTGCCTTGTTATTTGACCCTCCTGGCTGTTGTAAGTGGGGCTTACCTGTCCTCCTGTATGTCCACTGTCCTGCAGCTCTCGGGCTGTGTGGTTCCCTGGGGTGGAAGACTTGCTGGGTCCTTGTGTACTGGCTCCCCTTGTCTGTCTGCCCATCTGTACTGGTGTGGGGTGGGGTGCCGATTTCTCGGAGTCCTGGGGCGGTGAAGCCGTGGGGATGGCGGGCTGGGGCTCCCGTGCTCCCAGGTTAGATTGTGTCCTCTCCGAGGGGCGCACCCGGCGTCTTTGTCCCAGTGGCAGGGGCAGGGGCGGTGGGGCCGCATCGGCGTCGAGAGGGTTAACCAGCTCCAGCGCCCTCCGGTGGTCGGTGCCGGAATTTCCACTGCACGTGTTGGTGTCCGGGCCTGTTGGTCTGAGACAATCTCGCAGCACAATTACCGGACGCAGGTTCGTTTTACTCGGCGCCGACGGACGGGGTGCAGTGTGGGCGGACTTTTCCCGGGCCTCGGGTGTGATACGGGTCCGGTCACCGCTGACCCAGAAGCCGTCCCTGGAAGTCGAGGGTCTGTTGCCCTCTTCCCCCTGGGATGCGGTTTCTACTGTCCGTGGGGTCATTGTGTTGGAAATGTGGGGTCCCTCGTGGGCCCGGTATGCCGCGGCCTGCCGTTCTGGCACAGGTCTTGAGACCAGATCAAAAATGTGTTTTTGGGCGTCCTCCAATTTGATTTGAAATTTTTCTTTTAGATTTCGTTTGTTCCAGATTATAGCTTTGGCGATGGCTTCTGGTAAGCGATCAGTCAGATCCGATTCAATTAATTTTAGTTCCAATTCTTGTAGGCTGTTTTGATAATGTCCAATCAAGGTTAATCGTGTTGCCCTAGCCCAAGCGTCCGCATTTGCAGCAATTTTACGAAGCGTTTCTTGGGAAGGGTTCGCCGGCTTAATAAATTTGGTCAGTCTGTGTGCCTGGGTGGTGATCCCCTTCGGTGGCCTATTCATTTGTTCCAAAACCCTTAGGTGGTGTAGAGTCTGGATTATTTTATATATTAATCTAACCGTGGTGGAAAAGGAATCCCTGGGGATGCCGGGGTTCCGGTAGTCACCACGGTAACTATGGAGCCTGCCATGTGGTAGCAGGCCCCTGCTCCTCTCTCGACCATTATTCCTCCACATCGTTAAAGTAAGACAATAATCAGTAACTACAAATAAAGTCCACTTAATTAATGTTCTTACCGCTTGTTCTGCGTCTTGGGTTCAATGATTTCGACTCCAGCGAATCGCCTTTAATAAAGCGTATTTCCCGACTGGGAGAGTGTCCAGTTTCGCCTGTGCTCTTTGGCTTCCTCAGGGGAAATTCTGTAAAGACTGAGATGATCTTCCTTTAAAATGTCTCCCCCCCCCCCCCCCCGACCTCTGCATTGTTTTATCAAACCTGTTTGTCGATTTCTGCTGTACCCTCTGGCTGTTGCTATGATACGGGCCTGCCTTGTTTGTTAACCCTCTTTAAGGTAAATTATCTGCTAATGGTGCATTTCCTCTTGAACCTCTCCATTCTTTTAGTCCCTAATTTTTAATTTCTGCTCCTTTGATATCTAGTTAAAGTTGAGATTAGATTTCATTCTATTTCCCCTTTTAGGACTACATTATTATATTGTGAATTTAATGCTTCCCCTGTTAGTTCACTGTTCTGTGGGTATAATGGGGTAGAAGCTTGTGGCTAATTTATGTTGGGGTTGGGGCTTGACTTCCATAGTCTATGCCTGTTTTCATAGCTTCTTGGATTTACTTTGGCTTTTGAGGACCAGGATGATGAGTGACGTGTCACTTCTGGTTAGGATGCGAGTATGCGGGCAGTGGGCAAAATATCCCTCTAGCGTTTGTGGATCTCTTACTGGAGATGCAGTATCACTTCACCCTGCCACTTTGTTTTTGGCCCACGTTGTCATCATCTCGGTCCCCGACTTGCCTTTATTGGGATCTTCCTTCTCTTTAACCTCCATTCTGGAGTTTAAGTTGAAATGGTGGAGTTCTTGCCTATGGATAGTGTTTTGGGTTTGGGGACTTTCTTATAGGGACTGGGTGCTGTGATCTGGGGGCTGTGCAGTAGCTAATTGAGGGGTGTGTGGGGAGGGACATGCCCCGGGGTACAGTTAGGTAATGGGGGTTGAGTGTTCACGGCGGTGGGGTGGGATGGCAAATGGTATTGCGGGGGGGGGGGGGTGTTTGGTTGCCCTTGCCGTAGGGGGGAGGGCTGAAATCAGAGCCTAACTGCTGGTGATACTGGGTAAATTTGGCCCCTTGATGGGGTGAGGGTTTGGGTTTATGGGGGTGTGTAGCAGGGTTGGAGGTGTTAGGTTTAGTGGTAGGGCAAAGGACTATTATATAAGCCCCTTAGTGTGGTGTGGTTTGGGTTATTTGGGGTGCTGTCTGGTTTAGTTGGGGTGACCGATCCCTTGGTAATTAGGGTTAGGGTTAGGGCCAGGGCTGGGGTTAGAAGGCAAGTATGTGTGTAGCAGGGTTGGAGGTGTTAGGTTTAGTGGTAGGGCAAAGGACTATTATATAAGCCCCTTAGTGTGGTGTGGTTTGGGTTATTTGGGGTGCTGTCCGGTTCAGTTGGGGTGCGCGGTCCATTGGAAATTAGGGTTAGGGTTTAGTTGGGGTGTGTGGTCCTCTGGAATATAGGATTAGGTTTGGGGGGTAGGGTTGGGGGGGGGCCTGCTGGGCAGCGGGAGGTATAACTGGTGGTGTGGGGTGAGTTTAGTCCCCTGGCGAGAAGAGGACCCATGTTTATGGGGTGTGAAGATTAGGGTTAGGGTTAGGGTTAGGTTGAGAGTATGCGGGCAGTGGGCAAATCAGCCCTCTTGTGCTTTTTGATCTCCTCACTTGAGATTCAATTTCACGCGACCCTGCCACTTTGATCTGGCCCACGCCTTCATTAACCAGGTCCAACACTTGCCTTTCTTGGATCTTGCCCCTCCTGACAAAGGTAATCGGGTTTGTGGGGGAGTGGCCAGGGTTAGTCGGGGTGTGCCTAGGGTTTGTGGGGGTGTGGCATGATCTGTGGGATGTGCCGAGGGTTTGTGGGGGTGTGTGCCCCCTTGGACTTTAGGATTAGGTTTGAGTGTTGGGCTGGTGGATGTATATGTGTGACTGGGATAGGTAAGGCTGCAGAGTTTGGAGTGGTGAGGTATGAGGTGCTGTGGCGCATAGGCTCGTGTGGTAAAGCCAGGTGAATCTGGCCCATGCCTTTCATTATCGTGGTCCGACACCACTTGGTTCAATGGACCGGGTGTGCACTGGGACACATCATCAGTAATGCATCCTCGGATCATGGGGTGTTTCGGGTCTTTCATCATTAAACACCCTCCCCGAGATGACCCAGCCGGAGTTGATCAAGCTCGGCTTGTGTTTTCCCATGGACCAGGATGATGAGAGGCATGTAACTATGAGGGTAATGACGTTTTTAAACATCATTACCTGGCATCTGTATGCCTGGGATTGCATGGGTTAAATTGACAGTGTTTACTGGGCATTCGGTGTCTCTGCACCTGAGTTTAGTGGTGACTGGTTTTCTGTGGACCCAGCTTGGGTTTAACTTTCTGGTTCTCTCTTGCCGTTTGGGCATCTGGGCTTTGTTCTTGGCATTTTGTCGACCGGGAGAATGAAGAGCGTGTCACTGTTAGGTTAGGTTGAGAGTATGCGGGCAGTGGGCAAATCAGCCCTCTTGTGCTTTTTGATCTCCTCACTTGAGATTCAATTTCACGCGACCCTGCCACTTTGATCTGGCCCACGCCTTCATTAACCAGGTCCAACACTTGCCTTTCTTGGATCTTGCCCCTCCTGACAAAGGTAATCGGGTTTGTGGGGGAGTGGCCAGGGTTAGTCGGGGTGTGCCTAGGGTTTGTGGGGGTGTGGCATGATCTGTGGGATGTGCCGAGGGTTTGTGGGGGTGTGTGCCCCCTTGGACTTTAGGATTAGGTTTGAGTGTTGGGCTGGTGGATGTATATGTGTGACTGGGATAGGTAAGGCTGCAGAGTTTGGAGTGGTGAGGTATGAGGTGCTGTGGCGCATAGGCTCGTGTGGTAAAGCCAGGTGAATCTGGCCCATGCCTTTCATTATCGTGGTCCGACACCACTTGGTTCAATGGACCGGGTGTGCACTGGGACACATCATCAGTAATGCATCCTCGGATCATGGGGTGTTTCGGGTCTTTCATCATTAAACACCCTCCCCGAGATGACCCAGCCGGAGTTGATCAAGCTCGGCTTGTGTTTTCCCATGGACCAGGATGATGAGAGGCATGTAACTATGAGGGTAATGACGTTTTTAAACATCATTACCTGGCATCTGTATGCCTGGGATTGCATGGGTTAAATTGACAGTGTTTACTGGGCATTCGGTGTCTCTGCACCTGAGTTTAGTGGTGACTGGTTTTCTGTGGACCCAGCTTGGGTTTAACTTTCTGGTTCTCTCTTGCCGTTTGGGCATCTGGGCTTTGTTCTTGGCATTTTGTCGACCGGGAGAATGAAGAGCGTGTCACTGTTAGGTTAGGTTGAGAGTATGCGGGCAGTGGGCAAATCAGCCCTCTTGTGCTTTTTGATCTCCTCACTTGAGATTCAATTTCACGCGACCCTGCCACTTTGATCTGGCCCACGCCTTCATTAACCAGGTCCAACACTTGCCTTTCTTGGATCTTGCCCCTCCTGACAAAGGTAATCGGGTTTGTGGGGGAGTGGCCAGGGTTAGTCGGGGTGTGCCTAGGGTTTGTGGGGGTGTGGCATGATCTGTGGGATGTGCCGAGGGTTTGTGGGGGTGTGTGCCCCCTTGGACTTTAGGATTAGGTTTGAGTGTTGGGCTGGTGGATGTATATGTGTGACTGGGATAGGTAAGGCTGCAGAGTTTGGAGTGGTGAGGTATGAGGTGCTGTGGCGCATAGGCTCGTGTGGTAAAGCCAGGTGAATCTGGCCCATGCCTTTCATTATCGTGGTCCGACACCACTTGGTTCAATGGACCGGGTGTGCACTGGGACACATCATCAGTAATGCATCCTCGGATCATGGGGTGTTTCGGGTCTTTCATCATTAAACACCCTCCCCGAGATGACCCAGCCGGAGTTGATCAAGCTCGGCTTGTGTTTTCCCATGGACCAGGATGATGAGAGGCATGTAACTATGAGGGTAATGACGTTTTTAAACATCATTACCTGGCATCTGTATGCCTGGGATTGCATGGGTTAAATTGACAGTGTTTACTGGGCATTCGGTGTCTCTGCACCTGAGTTTAGTGGTGACTGGTTTTCTGTGGACCCAGCTTGGGTTTAACTTTCTGGTTCTCTCTTGCCGTTTGGGCATCTGGGCTTTGTTCTTGGCATTTTGTCGACCGGGAGAATGAAGAGCGTGTCACTGTTAGGTTAGGTTGAGAGTATGCGGGCAGTGGGCAAATCAGCCCTCTTGTGCTTTTTGATCTCCTCACTTGAGATTCAATTTCACGCGACCCTGCCACTTTGATCTGGCCCACGCCTTCATTAACCAGGTCCAACACTTGCCTTTCTTGGATCTTGCCCCTCCTGACAAAGGTAATCGGGTTTGTGGGGGAGTGGCCAGGGTTAGTCGGGGTGTGCCTAGGGTTTGTGGGGGTGTGGCATGATCTCTGGGATGTGCCGAGGGTTTGTGGGGGTTTGTGCCCCCTTGGACTTTAGGATTAGGTTTGAGTGTTGGGCTGGTGGATGTATATGTGTGACTGGGATAGGTAAGGCTGCAGAGTTTGGAGTGGTGAGGTATGAGGTTCTATGGGGCTTAGTGGTGAAGCCAGGTGAATCTGGCCCATGCCTTTCATTATCGTGGTCCGACACCACTTGGTTCAATGGACCGGGTGTGCACTGGGACACATCATCAGTAATGCATCCTCGGATCATGGGGTGTTTCGGGTCTTTCATCATTAAACACCCTCCCCGAGATGACCCAGCCGGAGTTGATCAAGCTCGGCTTGTGTTTTCCCATGGACCAGGATAATGAGAGGCATGTAACTATGAGGGTAATGACGTTTTTAAACATCATTACCTGGCATCTGTATGCCTGGGGATGAATGGGTTAAATTGACAGTGTTTACTGGGCATTCGGTGTCTCTGCACCTGAGTTTCGTGGTGGCTTGTTTTCTGTGGACCCAGCTTGGGTTTAACTTTCTGGTTCTCTCTTGCCGTTTGGGCATCTGGGCTTTGTTCTTGGCATTTTGTCGACCGGGAGAATGAAGAGCGTGTCACTGTTAGGTTAGGTTGAGAGTATGCGGGCAGTGGGCAAATCAGCCCTCTTGTGCTTTTTGATCTCCTCACTTGAGATTCAATTTCACGCGACCCTGCCACTTTGATCTGGCCCACGCCTTCATTAACCAGGTCCAACACTTGCCTTTCTTGGATCTTGCCCCTCCTGACAAAGGTAATCGGGTTTGTGGGGGAGTGGCCAGGGTTAGTCGGGGTGTGCCTAGGGTTTGTGGGGGTGTGGCATGATCTCTGGGATGTGCCGAGGGTTTGTGGGGGTTTGTGCCCCCTTGGACTTTAGGATTAGGTTTGAGTGTTGGGCTGGTGGATGTATATGTGTGACTGGGATAGGTAAGGCTGCAGAGTTTTGAGTGGTGAGGTATGAGGTTCTATGGGGCTTAGTGGTGAAGCCAGGTGAATCTGGCCCATGCCTTTCATTATCGTGGTCCGACACCACTTGGTTCAATGGACCGGGTGTGCACTGGGACACATCATCAGTAATGCATCCTCGGATCATGGGGTGTTTCGGGTCTTTCATCATTAAACACCCTCCCCGAGATGACCCAGCCGGAGTTGATCAAGCTCGGCTTGTGTTTTCCCATGGACCAGGATAATGAGAGGCATGTAACTATGAGGGTAATGACGTTTTTAAACATCATTACCTGGCATCTGTATGCCTGGGGATGAATGGGTTAAATTGACAGTGTTTACTGGGCATTCGGTGTCTCTGCACCTGAGTTTCGTGGTGGCTTGTTTTCTGTGGACCCAGCTTGGGTTTAACTTTCTGGTTCTCTCTTGCCGTTTGGGCATCTGGGCTTTGTTCTTGGCATTTTGTCGACCGGGAGAATGAAGAGCGTGTCACTGTTAGGTTAGGTTGAGAGTATGCGGGCAGTGGGCAAATCAGCCCTCTTGTGCTTTTTGATCTCCTCACTTGAGATTCAATTTCACGCGACCCTGCCACTTTGATCTGGCCCACGCCTTCATTAACCAGGTCCAACACTTGCCTTTCTTGGATCTTGCCCCTCCTGACAAAGGTAATCGGGTTTGTGGGGGAGTGGCCAGGGTTAGTCGGGGTGTGCCTAGGGTTTGTGGGGGTGTGGCATGATCTCTGGGATGTGCCGAGGGTTTGTGGGGGTTTGTGCCCCCTTGGACTTTAGGATTAGGTTTGAGTGTTGGGCTGGTGGATGTATATGTGTGACTGGGATAGGTAAGGCTGCAGAGTTTTGAGTGGTGAGGTATGAGGTTCTATGGGGCTTAGTGGTGAAGCCAGGTGAATCTGGCCCATGCCTTTCATTATCGTGGTCCGACACCACTTGGTTCAATGGACCGGGTGTGCACTGGGACACATCATCAGTAATGCATCCTCGGATCATGGGGTGTTTCGGGTCTTTCATCATTAAACACCCTCCCCGAGATGACCCAGCCGGAGTTGATCAAGCTCGGCTTGTGTTTTCCCATGGACCAGGATAATGAGAGGCATGTAACTATGAGGGTAATGACGTTTTTAAACATCATTACCTGGCATCTGTATGCCTGGGGATGAATGGGTTAAATTGACAGTGTTTACTGGGCATTCGGTGTCTCTGCACCTGAGTTTCGTGGTGGCTTGTTTTCTGTGGACCCAGCTTGGGTTTAACTTTCTGGTTCTCTCTTGCCGTTTGGGCATCTGGGCTTTGTTCTTGGCATTTTGTCGACCGGGAGAATGAAGAGCGTGTCACTGTTAGGTTAGGTTGAGAGTATGCGGGCAGTGGGCAAATCAGCCCTCTTGTGCTTTTTGATCTCCTCACTTGAGATTCAATTTCACGCGACCCTGCCACTTTGATCTGGCCCACGCCTTCATTAACCAGGTCCAACACTTGCCTTTCTTGGATCTTGCCCCTCCTGACAAAGGTAATCGGGTTTGTGGGGGAGTGGCCAGGGTTAGTCGGGGTGTGCCTAGGGTTTGTGGGGGTGTGGCATGATCTGTGGGATGTGCCGAGGGTTTGTGGGGGTGTGTGCCCCCTTGGACTTTAGGATTAGGTTTGAGTGTTGGGCTGGTGGATGTATATGTGTGACTGGGATAGGTAAGGCTGCAAAGATTGGAGTGGTGAGGTATGAGGTTCTATGGGGCTTAGTGGTGAAGCCAGGTGAATCTGGCCCATGCCTTTCATTATCGTGGTCCGACACCACTTGGTTCAATGGACCGGGTGTGCACTGGGACACATCATCAGTAATGCATCCTCGGATCATGGGGTGTTTCGGGTCTTTCATCATTAAACACCCTCCCCGAGTTGACCCAGCCGGAGTTGATCAAGCTCGGCTTGTGTTTTCCCATGGACCAGGATAATGAGAGGCATGTAACTATGAGGGTAATGTTGTTTTTAAACATCATTACCTGGCATCTGTATGCCTGGGATTGCATGGGTTAAATTGACAGTGTTTACTGGGCATTCGGTGTCTCTGCACCTGAGTTTAGTGGTCACTGGTTTTCTGTGGACCCAGCTTGGGTTTAACTTTCTGGTTCTCTCTTGCCGTTTGGGCATCTGGGCTTTGTTCTTGGCATTTTGTCGACCGGGAGAATGAAGAGCGTGTCACTGTTAGGTTAGGTTGAGAGTATGCGGGCAGTGGGCAAATCAGCCCTCTTGTGCTTTTTGATCTCCTCACTTGAGATTCAATTTCACGCGACCCTGCCACTTTGATCTGGCCCACGCCTTCATTAACCAGGTCCAACACTTGCCTTTAGGGTTAGGGTTAGGGTTAGGGTTAGGGTTAGGGTTAGGGTTAGGGTTAGGGTTAGGGTTAGGGTTAGGGTTAGGGTTAGGGTTAGGTTGAGAGTATGCGGGCAGTGGGCAAATCAGCCCTCTTGTGCTTTTTGATCTCCTCACTTGAGATTCAATTTCACGCGACCCTGCCACTTTGATCTGGCCCACGCCTTCATTAACCAGGTCCAACACTTGCCTTTCTTGGATCTTGCCCCTCCTGACAAAGGTAATCGGGTTTGTGGGGGAGTGGCCAGGGTTAGTCGGGGTGTGCCTAGGGTTTGTGGGGGTGTGGCATGATCTCTGGGATGTGCCGAGGGTTTGTGGGGGTGTGTGCCCCCTTGGACTTTAGGATTAGGTTTGAGTGTTGGGCTGGTGGATGTATATGTGTGACTGGGATAGGTAAGGCTGCAGAGTTTGGAGTGGTGAGGTATGAGGTGCTATTGGGCTTAGGCTTGTGTGGTGAAGCTAGGTGAATCTGGCCCATGCCTTTCATTATCATGGTCCGACACCACTTGGTTCAATGGACCGGGTGTGCACTGGGACACATCATCAGTAATGCATCCTCGGATCATGGGGTGTTTCGGGTCTTTCATCATTAAACACCCTCCCCGAGATGACCCAGCCGGAGTTGATCAAGCTCGGCTTGTGTTTTCCCATGGACCAGGATAATGAGAGACATGTAACTATGATGGTAATGTTGTTTTTAAACATCATTACCTGGCATCTGTATGCCTGGGATTGCATGGGTTAAATTGACAGTGTTTACTGGGCATTCGGTGTCTCTGCACCTGAGTTTAGTGGTGACTGGTTTTCTGTGGACCCAGCTTGGGTTTAACTTTCTGGTTCTCTCTCGCCTTTTGGGCATCTGGGCTTTTTTGTTGGCATTTTGTCGACCGGGAGAATGAAGAGCGTGTCACTGTTAGGTTAGGTTGAGAGTATGCGGGCAGTGGGCAAATCAGCCCTCTTGTGCTTTTTGATCTCCTCACTTGAGATTCAATTTCACGCGACCCTGCCACTTTGATCTGGCCCACGCCTTCATTAACCAGGTCCAACACTTGCCTTTCTTGGATCTTGCCCCTCCTGACAAAGGTAATCGGGTTTGTGGGGGAGTGGCCAGGGTTAGTCGGGGTGTGCCTAGGGTTTGTGGGGGTGTGGCATGATCTCTGGGATGTGCCGAGGGTTTGTGGGGGTGTGTGCCCCCTTGGACTTTAGGATTAGGTTTGAGTGTTGGGCTGGTGGATGTATATGTGTGACTGGGATAGGTAAGGCTGCAGAGTTTGGAGTGGTGAGGTATGAGGTGCTATTGGGCTTAGGCTTGTGTGGTGAAGCTAGGTGAATCTGGCCCATGCCTTTCATTATCATGGTCCGACACCACTTGGTTCAATGGACCGGGTGTGCACTGGGACACATCATCAGTAATGCATCCTCGGATCATGGGGTGTTTCGGGTCTTTCATCATTAAACACCCTCCCCGAGATGACCCAGCCGGAGTTGATCAAGCTCGGCTTGTGTTTTCCCATGGACCAGGATAATGAGAGACATGTAACTATGATGGTAATGTTGTTTTTAAACATCATTACCTGGCATCTGTATGCCTGGGATTGCATGGGTTAAATTGACAGTGTTTACTGGGCATTCGGTGTCTCTGCACCTGAGTTTAGTGGTGACTGGTTTTCTGTGGACCCAGCTTGGGTTTAACTTTCTGGTTCTCTCTCGCCTTTTGGGCATCTGGGCTTTTTTGTTGGCATTTTGTCGACCGGGAGAATGAAGAGCGTGTCACTGTTAGGTTAGGTTGAGAGTATGCGGGCAGTGGGCAAATCAGCCCTCTTGTGCTTTTTGATCTCCTCACTTGAGATTCAATTTCACGCGACCCTGCCACTTTGATCTGGCCCACGCCTTCATTAACCAGGTCCAACACTTGCCTTTCTTGGATCTTGCCCCTCCTGACAAAGGTAATCGGGTTTGTGGGGGAGTGGCCAGGGTTAGTCGGGGTGTGCCTAGGGTTTGTGGGGGTGTGGCATGATCTCTGGGATGTGCCGAGGGTTTGTGGGGGTGTGTGCCCCCTTGGACTTTAGGATTAGGTTTGAGTGTTGGGCTGGTGGATGTATATGTGTGACTGGGATAGGTAAGGCTGCAGAGTTTGGAGTGGTGAGGTATGAGGTGCTATTGGGCTTAGGCTTGTGTGGTGAAGCTAGGTGAATCTGGCCCATGCCTTTCATTATCATGGTCCGACACCACTTGGTTCAATGGACCGGGTGTGCACTGGGACACATCATCAGTAATGCATCCTCGGATCATGGGGTGTTTCGGGTCTTTCATCATTAAACACCCTCCCCGAGATGACCCAGCCGGAGTTGATCAAGCTCGGCTTGTGTTTTCCCATGGACCAGGATAATGAGAGACATGTAACTATGATGGTAATGTTGTTTTTAAACATCATTACCTGGCATCTGTATGCCTGGGATTGCATGGGTTAAATTGACAGTGTTTACTGGGCATTCGGTGTCTCTGCACCTGAGTTTAGTGGTGACTGGTTTTCTGTGGACCCAGCTTGGGTTTAACTTTCTGGTTCTCTCTCGCCTTTTGGGCATCTGGGCTTTTTTGTTGGCATTTTGTCGACCGGGAGAATGAAGAGCGTGTCACTGTTAGGTTAGGTTGAGAGTATGCGGGCAGTGGGCAAATCAGCCCTCTTGTGCTTTTTGATCTCCTCACTTGAGATTCAATTTCACGCGACCCTGCCACTTTGATCTGGCCCACGCCTTCATTAACCAGGTCCAACACTTGCCTTTCTTGGATCTTGCCCCTCCTGACAAAGGTAATCGGGTTTGTGGGGGAGTGGCCAGGGTTAGTCGGGGTGTGCCTAGGGTTTGTGGGGGTGTGGCATGATCTCTGGGATGTGCCGAGGGTTTGTGGGGGTGTGTGCCCCCTTGGACTTTAGGATTAGGTTTGAGTGTTGGGCTGGTGGATGTATATGTGTGACTGGGATAGGTAAGGCTGCAGAGTTTGGAGTGGTGAGGTATGAGGTGCTATTGGGCTTAGGCTTGTGTGGTGAAGCTAGGTGAATCTGGCCCATGCCTTTCATTATCATGGTCCGACACCACTTGGTTCAATGGACCGGGTGTGCACTGGGACACATCATCAGTAATGCATCCTCGGATCATGGGGTGTTTCGGGTCTTTCATCATTAAACACCCTCCCCGAGATGACCCAGCCGGAGTTGATCAAGCTCGGCTTGTGTTTTCCCATGGACCAGGATAATGAGAGACATGTAACTATGATGGTAATGTTGTTTTTAAACATCATTACCTGGCATCTGTATGCCTGGGATTGCATGGGTTAAATTGACAGTGTTTACTGGGCATTCGGTGTCTCTGCACCTGAGTTTAGTGGTGACTGGTTTTCTGTGGACCCAGCTTGGGTTTAACTTTCTGGTTCTCTCTCGCCTTTTGGGCATCTGGGCTTTTTTGTTGGCATTTTGTCGACCGGGAGAATGAAGAGCGTGTCACTGTTAGGTTAGGTTGAGAGTATGCGGGCAGTGGGCAAATCAGCCCTCTTGTGCTTTTTGATCTCCTCACTTGAGATTCAATTTCACGCGACCCTGCCACTTTGATCTGGCCCACGCCTTCATTAACCAGGTCCAACACTTGCCTTTCTTGGATCTTGCCCCTCCTGACAAAGGTAATCGGGTTTGTGGGGGAGTGGCCAGGGTTAGTCGGGGTGTGCCTAGGGTTTGTGGGGGTGTGGCATGATCTCTGGGATGTGCCGAGGGTTTGTGGGGGTGTGTGCCCCCTTGGACTTTAGGATTAGGTTTGAGTGTTGGGCTGGTGGATGTATATGTGTGACTGGGATAGGTAAGGCTGCAGAGTTTGGAGTGGTGAGGTATGAGGTGCTATTGGGCTTAGGCTTGTGTGGTGAAGCTAGGTGAATCTGGCCCATGCCTTTCATTATCATGGTCCGACACCACTTGGTTCAATGGACCGGGTGTGCACTGGGACACATCATCAGTAATGCATCCTCGGATCATGGGGTGTTTCGGGTCTTTCATCATTAAACACCCTCCCCGAGATGACCCAGCCGGAGTTGATCAAGCTCGGCTTGTGTTTTCCCATGGACCAGGATAATGAGAGACATGTAACTATGATGGTAATGTTGTTTTTAAACATCATTACCTGGCATCTGTATGCCTGGGATTGCATGGGTTAAATTGACAGTGTTTACTGGGCATTCGGTGTCTCTGCACCTGAGTTTAGTGGTGACTGGTTTTCTGTGGACCCAGCTTGGGTTTAACTTTCTGGTTCTCTCTCGCCTTTTGGGCATCTGGGCTTTTTTGTTGGCATTTTGTCGACCGGGAGAATGAAGAGCGTGTCACTGTTAGGTTAGGTTGAGAGTATGCGGGCAGTGGGCAAATCAGCCCTCTTGTGCTTTTTGATCTCCTCACTTGAGATTCAATTTCACGCGACCCTGCCACTTTGATCTGGCCCACGCCTTCATTAACCAGGTCCAACACTTGCCTTTCTTGGATCTTGCCCCTCCTGACAAAGGTAATCGGGTTTGTGGGGGAGTGGCCAGGGTTAGTCGGGGTGTGCCTAGGGTTTGTGGGGGTGTGGCATGATCTCTGGGATGTGCCGAGGGTTTGTGGGGGTGTGTGCCCCCTTGGACTTTAGGATTAGGTTTGAGTGTTGGGCTGGTGGATGTATATGTGTGACTGGGATAGGTAAGGCTGCAGAGTTTGGAGTGGTGAGGTATGAGGTGCTATTGGGCTTAGGCTTGTGTGGTGAAGCTAGGTGAATCTGGCCCATGCCTTTCATTATCATGGTCCGACACCACTTGGTTCAATGGACCGGGTGTGCACTGGGACACATCATCAGTAATGCATCCTCGGATCATGGGGTGTTTCGGGTCTTTCATCATTAAACACCCTCCCCGAGATGACCCAGCCGGAGTTGATCAAGCTCGGCTTGTGTTTTCCCATGGACCAGGATAATGAGAGACATGTAACTATGATGGTAATGTTGTTTTTAAACATCATTACCTGGCATCTGTATGCCTGGGATTGCATGGGTTAAATTGACAGTGTTTACTGGGCATTCGGTGTCTCTGCACCTGAGTTTAGTGGTGACTGGTTTTCTGTGGACCCAGCTTGGGTTTAACTTTCTGGTTCTCTCTCGCCTTTTGGGCATCTGGGCTTTTTTGTTGGCATTTTGTCGACCGGGAGAATGAAGAGCGTGTCACTGTTAGGTTAGGTTGAGAGTATGCGGGCAGTGGGCAAATCAGCCCTCTTGTGCTTTTTGATCTCCTCACTTGAGATTCAATTTCACGCGACCCTGCCACTTTGATCTGGCCCACGCCTTCATTAACCAGGTCCAACACTTGCCTTTCTTGGATCTTGCCCCTCCTGACAAAGGTAATCGGGTTTGTGGGGGAGTGGCCAGGGTTAGTCGGGGTGTGCCTAGGGTTTGTGGGGGTGTGGCATGATCTCTGGGATGTGCCGAGGGTTTGTGGGGGTGTGTGCCCCCTTGGACTTTAGGATTAGGTTTGAGTGTTGGGCTGGTGGATGTATATGTGTGACTGGGATAGGTAAGGCTGCAGAGTTTGGAGTGGTGAGGTATGAGGTGCTATTGGGCTTAGGCTTGTGTGGTGAAGCTAGGTGAATCTGGCCCATGCCTTTCATTATCATGGTCCGACACCACTTGGTTCAATGGACCGGGTGTGCACTGGGACACATCATCAGTAATGCATCCTCGGATCATGGGGTGTTTCGGGTCTTTCATCATTAAACACCCTCCCCGAGATGACCCAGCCGGAGTTGATCAAGCTCGGCTTGTGTTTTCCCATGGACCAGGATAATGAGAGACATGTAACTATGATGGTAATGTTGTTTTTAAACATCATTACCTGGCATCTGTATGCCTGGGATTGCATGGGTTAAATTGACAGTGTTTACTGGGCATTCGGTGTCTCTGCACCTGAGTTTAGTGGTGACTGGTTTTCTGTGGACCCAGCTTGGGTTTAACTTTCTGGTTCTCTCTCGCCTTTTGGGCATCTGGGCTTTTTTGTTGGCATTTTGTCGACCGGGAGAATGAAGAGCGTGTCACTGTTAGGTTAGGTTGAGAGTATGCGGGCAGTGGGCAAATCAGCCCTCTTGTGCTTTTTGATCTCCTCACTTGAGATTCAATTTCACGCGACCCTGCCACTTTGATCTGGCCCACGCCTTCATTAACCAGGTCCAACACTTGCCTTTCTTGGATCTTGCCCCTCCTGACAAAGGTAATCGGGTTTGTGGGGGAGTGGCCAGGGTTAGTCGGGGTGTGCCTAGGGTTTGTGGGGGTGTGGCATGATCTCTGGGATGTGCCGAGGGTTTGTGGGGGTGTGTGCCCCCTTGGACTTTAGGATTAGGTTTGAGTGTTGGGCTGGTGGATGTATATGTGTGACTGGGATAGGTAAGGCTGCAGAGTTTGGAGTGGTGAGGTATGAGGTGCTATTGGGCTTAGGCTTGTGTGGTGAAGCTAGGTGAATCTGGCCCATGCCTTTCATTATCATGGTCCGACACCGCTTGGTTCAATGGACCGGGTGTGCACTGGGACACATCATCAGTAATGCATCCTCGGATCATGGGGTGTTTCGGGTCTTTCATCATTAAACACCCTCCCCGAGATGACCCAGCCGGAGTTGATCAAGCTCGGCTTGTGTTTTCCCATGGACCAGGATAATGAGAGACATGTAACTATGATGGTAATGTTGTTTTTAAACATCATTACCTGGCATCTGTATGCCTGGGATTGCATGGGTTAAATTGACAGTGTTTACTGGGCATTCGGTGTCTCTGCACCTGAGTTTAGTGGTGACTGGTTTTCTGTGGACCCAGCTTGGGTTTAACTTTCTGGTTCTCTCTCGCCTTTTGGGCATCTGGGCTTTTTTGTTGGCATTTTGTCGACCGGGAGAATGAAGAGCGTGTCACTGTTAGGTTAGGTTGAGAGTATGCGGGCAGTGGGCAAATCAGCCCTCTTGTGCTTTTTGATCTCCTCACTTGAGATTCAATTTCACGCGACCCTGCCACTTTGATCTGGCCCACGCCTTCATTAACCAGGTCCAACACTTGCCTTTCTTGGATCTTGCCCCTCCTGACAAAGGTAATCGGGTTTGTGGGGGAGTGGCCAGGGTTAGTCGGGGTGTGCCTAGGGTTTGTGGGGGTGTGGCATGATCTCTGGGATGTGCCGAGGGTTTGTGGGGGTGTGTGCCCCCTTGGACTTTAGGATTAGGTTTGAGTGTTGGGCTGGTGGATGTATATGTGTGACTGGGATAGGTAAGGCTGCAGAGTTTGGAGTGGTGAGGTATGAGGTGCTATTGGGCTTAGGCTTGTGTGGTGAAGCTAGGTGAATCTGGCCCATGCCTTTCATTATCATGGTCCGACACCACTTGGTTCAATGGACCGGGTGTGCACTGGGACACATCATCAGTAATGCATCCTCGGATCATGGGGTGTTTCGGGTCTTTCATCATTAAACACCCTCCCCGAGATGACCCAGCCGGAGTTGATCAAGCTCGGCTTGTGTTTTCCCATGGACCAGGATAATGAGAGACATGTAACTATGATGGTAATGTTGTTTTTAAACATCATTACCTGGCATCTGTATGCCTGGGATTGCATGGGTTAAATTGACAGTGTTTACTGGGCATTCGGTGTCTCTGCACCTGAGTTTAGTGGTGACTGGTTTTCTGTGGACCCAGCTTGGGTTTAACTTTCTGGTTCTCTCTCGCCTTTTGGGCATCTGGGCTTTTTTGTTGGCATTTTGTCGACCGGGAGAATGAAGAGCGTGTCACTGTTAGGTTAGGTTGAGAGTATGCGGGCAGTGGGCAAATCAGCCCTCTTGTGCTTTTTGATCTCCTCACTTGAGATTCAATTTCACGCGACCCTGCCACTTTGATCTGGCCCACGCCTTCATTAACCAGGTCCAACACTTGCCTTTCTTGGATCTTGCCCCTCCTGACAAAGGTAATCGGGTTTGTGGGGGAGTGGCCAGGGTTAGTCGGGGTGTGCCTAGGGTTTGTGGGGGTGTGGCATGATCTCTGGGATGTGCCGAGGGTTTGTGGGGGTGTGTGCCCCCTTGGACTTTAGGATTAGGTTTGAGTGTTGGGCTGGTGGATGTATATGTGTGACTGGGATAGGTAAGGCTGCAGAGTTTGGAGTGGTGAGGTATGAGGTGCTATTGGGCTTAGGCTTGTGTGGTGAAGCTAGGTGAATCTGGCCCATGCCTTTCATTATCATGGTCCGACACCACTTGGTTCAATGGACCGGGTGTGCACTGGGACACATCATCAGTAATGCATCCTCGGATCATGGGGTGTTTCGGGTCTTTCATCATTAAACACCCTCCCCGAGATGACCCAGCCGGAGTTGATCAAGCTCGGCTTGTGTTTTCCCATGGACCAGGATAATGAGAGACATGTAACTATGATGGTAATGTTGTTTTTAAACATCATTACCTGGCATCTGTATGCCTGGGATTGCATGGGTTAAATTGACAGTGTTTACTGGGCATTCGGTGTCTCTGCACCTGAGTTTAGTGGTGACTGGTTTTCTGTGGACCCAGCTTGGGTTTAACTTTCTGGTTCTCTCTCGCCTTTTGGGCATCTGGGCTTTTTTGTTGGCATTTTGTCGACCGGGAGAATGAAGAGCGTGTCACTGTTAGGTTAGGTTGAGAGTATGCGGGCAGTGGGCAAATCAGCCCTCTTGTGCTTTTTGATCTCCTCACTTGAGATTCAATTTCACGCGACCCTGCCACTTTGATCTGGCCCACGCCTTCATTAACCAGGTCCAACACTTGCCTTTCTTGGATCTTGCCCCTCCTGACAAAGGTAATCGGGTTTGTGGGGGAGTGGCCAGGGTTAGTCGGGGTGTGCCTAGGGTTTGTGGGGGTGTGGCATGATCTCTGGGATGTGCCGAGGGTTTGTGGGGGTGTGTGCCCCCTTGGACTTTAGGATTAGGTTTGAGTGTTGGGCTGGTGGATGTATATGTGTGACTGGGATAGGTAAGGCTGCAGAGTTTGGAGTGGTGAGGTATGAGGTGCTATTGGGCTTAGGCTTGTGTGGTGAAGCTAGGTGAATCTGGCCCATGCCTTTCATTATCATGGTCCGACACCACTTGGTTCAATGGACCGGGTGTGCACTGGGACACATCATCAGTAATGCATCCTCGGATCATGGGGTGTTTCGGGTCTTTCATCATTAAACACCCTCCCCGAGATGACCCAGCCGGAGTTGATCAAGCTCGGCTTGTGTTTTCCCATGGACCAGGATAATGAGAGACATGTAACTATGATGGTAATGTTGTTTTTAAACATCATTACCTGGCATCTGTATGCCTGGGATTGCATGGGTTAAATTGACAGTGTTTACTGGGCATTCGGTGTCTCTGCACCTGAGTTTAGTGGTGACTGGTTTTCTGTGGACCCAGCTTGGGTTTAACTTTCTGGTTCTCTCTCGCCTTTTGGGCATCTGGGCTTTTTTGTTGGCATTTTGTCGACCGGGAGAATGAAGAGCGTGTCACTGTTAGGTTAGGTTGAGAGTATGCGGGCAGTGGGCAAATCAGCCCTCTTGTGCTTTTTGATCTCCTCACTTGAGATTCAATTTCACGCGACCCTGCCACTTTGATCTGGCCCACGCCTTCATTAACCAGGTCCAACACTTGCCTTTCTTGGATCTTGCCCCTCCTGACAAAGGTAATCGGGTTTGTGGGGGAGTGGCCAGGGTTAGTCGGGGTGTGCCTAGGGTTTGTGGGGGTGTGGCATGATCTCTGGGATGTGCCGAGGGTTTGTGGGGGTGTGTGCCCCCTTGGACTTTAGGATTAGGTTTGAGTGTTGGGCTGGTGGATGTATATGTGTGACTGGGATAGGTAAGGCTGCAGAGTTTGGAGTGGTGAGGTATGAGGTGCTATTGGGCTTAGGCTTGTGTGGTGAAGCTAGGTGAATCTGGCCCATGCCTTTCATTATCATGGTCCGACACCACTTGGTTCAATGGACCGGGTGTGCACTGGGACACATCATCAGTAATGCATCCTCGGATCATGGGGTGTTTCGGGTCTTTCATCATTAAACACCCTCCCCGAGATGACCCAGCCGGAGTTGATCAAGCTCGGCTTGTGTTTTCCCATGGACCAGGATAATGAGAGACATGTAACTATGATGGTAATGTTGTTTTTAAACATCATTACCTGGCATCTGTATGCCTGGGATTGCATGGGTTAAATTGACAGTGTTTACTGGGCATTCGGTGTCTCTGCACCTGAGTTTAGTGGTGACTGGTTTTCTGTGGACCCAGCTTGGGTTTAACTTTCTGGTTCTCTCTCGCCTTTTGGGCATCTGGGCTTTTTTGTTGGCATTTTGTCGACCGGGAGAATGAAGAGCGTGTCACTGTTAGGTTAGGTTGAGAGTATGCGGGCAGTGGGCAAATCAGCCCTCTTGTGCTTTTTGATCTCCTCACTTGAGATTCAATTTCACGCGACCCTGCCACTTTGATCTGGCCCACGCCTTCATTAACCAGGTCCAACACTTGCCTTTCTTGGATCTTGCCCCTCCTGACAAAGGTAATCGGGTTTGTGGGGGAGTGGCCAGGGTTAGTCGGGGTGTGCCTAGGGTTTGTGGGGGTGTGGCATGATCTCTGGGATGTGCCGAGGGTTTGTGGGGGTGTGTGCCCCCTTGGACTTTAGGATTAGGTTTGAGTGTTGGGCTGGTGGATGTATATGTGTGACTGGGATAGGTAAGGCTGCAGAGTTTGGAGTGGTGAGGTATGAGGTGCTATTGGGCTTAGGCTTGTGTGGTGAAGCTAGGTGAATCTGGCCCATGCCTTTCATTATCATGGTCCGACACCACTTGGTTCAATGGACCGGGTGTGCACTGGGACACATCATCAGTAATGCATCCTCGGATCATGGGGTGTTTCGGGTCTTTCATCATTAAACACCCTCCCCGAGATGACCCAGCCGGAGTTGATCAAGCTCGGCTTGTGTTTTCCCATGGACCAGGATAATGAGAGACATGTAACTATGATGGTAATGTTGTTTTTAAACATCATTACCTGGCATCTGTATGCCTGGGATTGCATGGGTTAAATTGACAGTGTTTACTGGGCATTCGGTGTCTCTGCACCTGAGTTTAGTGGTGACTGGTTTTCTGTGGACCCAGCTTGGGTTTAACTTTCTGGTTCTCTCTCGCCTTTTGGGCATCTGGGCTTTTTTGTTGGCATTTTGTCGACCGGGAGAATGAAGAGCGTGTCACTGTTAGGTTAGGTTGAGAGTATGCGGGCAGTGGGCAAATCAGCCCTCTTGTGCTTTTTGATCTCCTCACTTGAGATTCAATTTCACGCGACCCTGCCACTTTGATCTGGCCCACGCCTTCATTAACCAGGTCCAACACTTGCCTTTCTTGGATCTTGCCCCTCCTGACAAAGGTAATCGGGTTTGTGGGGGAGTGGCCAGGGTTAGTCGGGGTGTGCCTAGGGTTTGTGGGGGTGTGGCATGATCTCTGGGATGTGCCGAGGGTTTGTGGGGGTGTGTGCCCCCTTGGACTTTAGGATTAGGTTTGAGTGTTGGGCTGGTGGATGTATATGTGTGACTGGGATAGGTAAGGCTGCAGAGTTTGGAGTGGTGAGGTATGAGGTGCTATTGGGCTTAGGCTTGTGTGGTGAAGCTAGGTGAATCTGGCCCATGCCTTTCATTATCATGGTCCGACACCACTTGGTTCAATGGACCGGGTGTGCACTGGGACACATCATCAGTAATGCATCCTCGGATCATGGGGTGTTTCGGGTCTTTCATCATTAAACACCCTCCCCGAGATGACCCAGCCGGAGTTGATCAAGCTCGGCTTGTGTTTTCCCATGGACCAGGATAATGAGAGACATGTAACTATGATGGTAATGTTGTTTTTAAACATCATTACCTGGCATCTGTATGCCTGGGATTGCATGGGTTAAATTGACAGTGTTTACTGGGCATTCGGTGTCTCTGCACCTGAGTTTAGTGGTGACTGGTTTTCTGTGGACCCAGCTTGGGTTTAACTTTCTGGTTCTCTCTCGCCTTTTGGGCATCTGGGCTTTTTTGTTGGCATTTTGTCGACCGGGAGAATGAAGAGCGTGTCACTGTTAGGTTAGGTTGAGAGTATGCGGGCAGTGGGCAAATCAGCCCTCTTGTGCTTTTTGATCTCCTCACTTGAGATTCAATTTCACGCGACCCTGCCACTTTGATCTGGCCCACGCCTTCATTAACCAGGTCCAACACTTGCCTTTCTTGGATCTTGCCCCTCCTGACAAAGGTAATCGGGTTTGTGGGGGAGTGGCCAGGGTTAGTCGGGGTGTGCCTAGGGTTTGTGGGGGTGTGGCATGATCTCTGGGATGTGCCGAGGGTTTGTGGGGGTGTGTGCCCCCTTGGACTTTAGGATTAGGTTTGAGTGTTGGGCTGGTGGATGTATATGTGTGACTGGGATAGGTAAGGCTGCAGAGTTTGGAGTGGTGAGGTATGAGGTGCTATTGGGCTTAGGCTTGTGTGGTGAAGCTAGGTGAATCTGGCCCATGCCTTTCATTATCATGGTCCGACACCACTTGGTTCAATGGACCGGGTGTGCACTGGGACACATCATCAGTAATGCATCCTCGGATCATGGGGTGTTTCGGGTCTTTCATCATTAAACACCCTCCCCGAGATGACCCAGCCGGAGTTGATCAAGCTCGGCTTGTGTTTTCCCATGGACCAGGATAATGAGAGACATGTAACTATGATGGTAATGTTGTTTTTAAACATCATTACCTGGCATCTGTATGCCTGGGATTGCATGGGTTAAATTGACAGTGTTTACTGGGCATTCGGTGTCTCTGCACCTGAGTTTAGTGGTGACTGGTTTTCTGTGGACCCAGCTTGGGTTTAACTTTCTGGTTCTCTCTCGCCTTTTGGGCATCTGGGCTTTTTTGTTGGCATTTTGTCGACCGGGAGAATGAAGAGCGTGTCACTGTTAGGTTAGGTTGAGAGTATGCGGGCAGTGGGCAAATCAGCCCTCTTGTGCTTTTTGATCTCCTCACTTGAGATTCAATTTCACGCGACCCTGCCACTTTGATCTGGCCCACGCCTTCATTAACCAGGTCCAACACTTGCCTTTCTTGGATCTTGCCCCTCCTGACAAAGGTAATCGGGTTTGTGGGGGAGTGGCCAGGGTTAGTCGGGGTGTGCCTAGGGTTTGTGGGGGTGTGGCATGATCTCTGGGATGTGCCGAGGGTTTGTGGGGGTGTGTGCCCCCTTGGACTTTAGGATTAGGTTTGAGTGTTGGGCTGGTGGATGTATATGTGTGACTGGGATAGGTAAGGCTGCAGAGTTTGGAGTGGTGAGGTATGAGGTGCTATTGGGCTTAGGCTTGTGTGGTGAAGCTAGGTGAATCTGGCCCATGCCTTTCATTATCATGGTCCGACACCACTTGGTTCAATGGACCGGGTGTGCACTGGGACACATCATCAGTAATGCATCCTCGGATCATGGGGTGTTTCGGGTCTTTCATCATTAAACACCCTCCCCGAGATGACCCAGCCGGAGTTGATCAAGCTCGGCTTGTGTTTTCCCATGGACCAGGATAATGAGAGACATGTAACTATGATGGTAATGTTGTTTTTAAACATCATTACCTGGCATCTGTATGCCTGGGATTGCATGGGTTAAATTGACAGTGTTTACTGGGCATTCGGTGTCTCTGCACCTGAGTTTAGTGGTGACTGGTTTTCTGTGGACCCAGCTTGGGTTTAACTTTCTGGTTCTCTCTCGCCTTTTGGGCATCTGGGCTTTTTTGTTGGCATTTTGTCGACCGGGAGAATGAAGAGCGTGTCACTGTTAGGTTAGGTTGAGAGTATGCGGGCAGTGGGCAAATCAGCCCTCTTGTGCTTTTTGATCTCCTCACTTGAGATTCAATTTCACGCGACCCTGCCACTTTGATCTGGCCCACGCCTTCATTAACCAGGTCCAACACTTGCCTTTCTTGGATCTTGCCCCTCCTGACAAAGGTAATCGGGTTTGTGGGGGAGTGGCCAGGGTTAGTCGGGGTGTGCCTAGGGTTTGTGGGGGTGTGGCATGATCTCTGGGATGTGCCGAGGGTTTGTGGGGGTGTGTGCCCCCTTGGACTTTAGGATTAGGTTTGAGTGTTGGGCTGGTGGATGTATATGTGTGACTGGGATAGGTAAGGCTGCAGAGTTTGGAGTGGTGAGGTATGAGGTGCTATTGGGCTTAGGCTTGTGTGGTGAAGCTAGGTGAATCTGGCCCATGCCTTTCATTATCATGGTCCGACACCACTTGGTTCAATGGACCGGGTGTGCACTGGGACACATCATCAGTAATGCATCCTCGGATCATGGGGTGTTTCGGGTCTTTCATCATTAAACACCCTCCCCGAGATGACCCAGCCGGAGTTGATCAAGCTCGGCTTGTGTTTTCCCATGGACCAGGATAATGAGAGACATGTAACTATGATGGTAATGTTGTTTTTAAACATCATTACCTGGCATCTGTATGCCTGGGATTGCATGGGTTAAATTGACAGTGTTTACTGGGCATTCGGTGTCTCTGCACCTGAGTTTAGTGGTGACTGGTTTTCTGTGGACCCAGCTTGGGTTTAACTTTCTGGTTCTCTCTCGCCTTTTGGGCATCTGGGCTTTTTTGTTGGCATTTTGTCGACCGGGAGAATGAAGAGCGTGTCACTGTTAGGTTAGGTTGAGAGTATGCGGGCAGTGGGCAAATCAGCCCTCTTGTGCTTTTTGATCTCCTCACTTGAGATTCAATTTCACGCGACCCTGCCACTTTGATCTGGCCCACGCCTTCATTAACCAGGTCCAACACTTGCCTTTCTTGGATCTTGCCCCTCCTGACAAAGGTAATCGGGTTTGTGGGGGAGTGGCCAGGGTTAGTCGGGGTGTGCCTAGGGTTTGTGGGGGTGTGGCATGATCTCTGGGATGTGCCGAGGGTTTGTGGGGGTGTGTGCCCCCTTGGACTTTAGGATTAGGTTTGAGTGTTGGGCTGGTGGATGTATATGTGTGACTGGGATAGGTAAGGCTGCAGAGTTTGGAGTGGTGAGGTATGAGGTGCTATTGGGCTTAGGCTTGTGTGGTGAAGCTAGGTGAATCTGGCCCATGCCTTTCATTATCATGGTCCGACACCACTTGGTTCAATGGACCGGGTGTGCACTGGGACACATCATCAGTAATGCATCCTCGGATCATGGGGTGTTTCGGGTCTTTCATCATTAAACACCCTCCCCGAGATGACCCAGCCGGAGTTGATCAAGCTCGGCTTGTGTTTTCCCATGGACCAGGATAATGAGAGACATGTAACTATGATGGTAATGTTGTTTTTAAACATCATTACCTGGCATCTGTATGCCTGGGATTGCATGGGTTAAATTGACAGTGTTTACTGGGCATTCGGTGTCTCTGCACCTGAGTTTAGTGGTGACTGGTTTTCTGTGGACCCAGCTTGGGTTTAACTTTCTGGTTCTCTCTCGCCTTTTGGGCATCTGGGCTTTTTTGTTGGCATTTTGTCGACCGGGAGAATGAAGAGCGTGTCACTGTTAGGTTAGGTTGAGAGTATGCGGGCAGTGGGCAAATCAGCCCTCTTGTGCTTTTTGATCTCCTCACTTGAGATTCAATTTCACGCGACCCTGCCACTTTGATCTGGCCCACGCCTTCATTAACCAGGTCCAACACTTGCCTTTCTTGGATCTTGCCCCTCCTGACAAAGGTAATCGGGTTTGTGGGGGAGTGGCCAGGGTTAGTCGGGGTGTGCCTAGGGTTTGTGGGGGTGTGGCATGATCTCTGGGATGTGCCGAGGGTTTGTGGGGGTGTGTGCCCCCTTGGACTTTAGGATTAGGTTTGAGTGTTGGGCTGGTGGATGTATATGTGACTGGGATAGGTAAGGCTGCAGAATTTAGAGTGGTGAGGTATGAGGTGCTGTGGCGCATAGGCTCGTGTGGTGAAGCCAGGTGAATCTGGCCCATGCCTTTCATTATCGTGGTCCGACACCGCGCATTAGGGTTAGGGTTAGGGTTAGGGTTAGGGTTAGGGTTAGGGTTAGGGTTAGGGTTAGGGTTAGGGTTAGGGTTAGGGTTAGGGTTAGGGTTAGGGTTAGGGTTAGGGTTAGGGTTAGGGTTAGGGTTAGGGTTAGGGTTAGGATGCGAGTATGCGGGCAGTGGGCAAAATATCCCTCTAGCGTTTGTGGATCTCTTACTGGAGATGCAGTATCACTTCACCCTGCCACTTTGTTTTTGGCCCACGTTGTCATCATCTCGGTCCCCGACTTGCCTTTATTGGGATCTTCCTTCTCTTTAACCTCCATTCTGGAGTTTAAGTTGAAATGGTGGAGTTCTTGCCTATGGATAGTGTTTTGGGTTTGGGGACTTTCTTATAGGGACTGGGTGCTGTGATCTGGGGGCTGTGCAGTAGCTAATTGAGGGGTGTGTGGGGAGGGACATGCCCCGGGGTACAGTTAGGCAATGGGGGTTGAGTGTTCACGGCGGTGGGGTGGGATGGCAAATGGTATTGCGGGGGGGGGGGTGTTTGGTAGCCCTTGCCGTAGGGGGGAGGGCTGAAATCGGAGCCTAACTGCTGGTGATACTGGGTAAATTTGGCCCCTTGATGGGGTGAGGGTTTGGGTTTATGGGGGTGTGTAGCAGGGTTGGAGGTGTTAGGTTTAGTGGTAGGGCAAAGGACTATTATATAAGCCCCTTAGTGTGGTGTGGTTTGGGTTATTTGGGGTGCTGTCTGGTTTAGTTGGGGTGACCGATCCCTTGGAAATTAGGGTTAGGGTTAGGGCCAGGGCTGGGGTTAGAAGGCAAGTATGTGTGTAGCAGGGTTGGAGGTGTAAGGTTTAGTGGTAGGGCAAAGGACTATTATATAAGCCCCTTAGTGTGGTGTGGTTTGGGTTATTTGGGGTGCTGTCCGGTTTAGTTGGGGTGCGCGGTCCATTGGAAATTAGGGTTAGGGTTAGGGTTTAGTTGGGGTGTGTGGTCCTCTGGAATATAGGATTAGGTTTGGGGGGTAGGGTTGGGGGGGGCCTGCTGGGCAGCGGGAGGTATAACTGGTGGTGTGGGGTGAGTTTAGTCCTCTGGCGAGAAGAGGACCCATGTTTATGGGGTGTGAAGATGTTAGGTTTCAGGGTAGGGCCATGTGAGGGCTGAAATAGGAGGCTAACTGCTGGTGATCCGAGTGAATCTGGCCCTTTGATGGGGTGAGGGTTTGGGTTTGTGGGGGTGTGTGGCAGGGTTGGAGGTGTTAGGTTTAGTGGTAGGGCAAAGGATTATTATATAAGCCCTTTTGTGTGGTGTGGTTTGGGTTATTTGGGGTGCTGTCCGGTTTAGTTGGGGTGCACGATCCCTTGGAAATTAGGGTTAGGGTCAGGGCTGGGGTCAGGATGCAAGTATGCGGCAGTGGGAATTTGGGCCCTTGCTGGGGTGAGGGTTTGGGTTTATGGGGGTGTGTAGCAGGGTTGGAGGTGTTAGGTTTAGTGGTAGGGCAGAGGGCTATTATATAAGCCCCTTAGTGTGGTGTGGTTTGGGTTATTTGGGGTGCCGTCCGGTTTAGTTGGGGTGCCCAGTCCCTTGGAAATTAGGGTTAGGGTTTAGTTGGGGTGTGTGGTCCTCGGGATGTTAGGATTAGGTTGGGGGGTAGGGTTGAGGGGGGCCCGCTGGGCGACCGTAGGTATAACTGGTGTTGTGGGGTGAGTTTGCCCCTCTGGCGAGAAGAGGATCTGTGTTTATGGGGTCTGAAGATGTTAGGTTTCAGGGCAGGGTCATGTGCTGGGGATGTATTCTTCCCCCTGGGGTAAGCTAGGACGTTTGGGCAAGTGTTGTGTCTGGATTAAACCGGTCGTTACGTGTCTGTTCTTCCTAGTGGTTATCTCCTGTAGAGTTATAATTTCTAATTTTACTCCTCTCTACTTGGGGAATTAGGTTCTTTTCTGGGGCCTAGTTGTGAGGCTCTATTTCCAAAGTAAGGCGAACCTTTCCTATTTAATGGTCCCCTGTCTTAATTTGTTTCAGGGTGGGTGACTGAAGGGGATCTTCCCCTTCTTCCCTATCTAATTTTCTCAATTTTTAAAACCTTATTTACGGGGTGCAGTGTTGGCCCTTCAGTGAGTACATTTTATATTGCTGGCCTGGTTTTTTAGGCCTCGTTTAGGCCGTTTGGGGAATGCGTCTGTAGTCTTTCGATCCATCTCCTCTCTGCTCTTTTTCTTTGGAGGTTTGACCAGTTTATGTTGGTTTCCAGGCCCAGGATTGCTAAGGAGTACATTCCATGCTCTAGGAAGTGCTTACTAACTGGTCTGTTTTGATTTCCTCTTGTGATATTACTGAGGTGTCCTGTGAGTCTGGTTCTCAAGCTGTTGCCTGTCTCCCCTATGTATATGATATGGCATTGCTTACACTGGATTGCATATACTACATTCTTTTGTTCGCAAGTTATCCTCTGCTCTATCTCAGCCCACTTTCCTGTAGCTCTGTTGTGTATGCTTTTTGAAATTCTGATGTATATGCACGCCCTGCAGTTTCCCACCTCGCAGTTTGGCGCTGTTCGTACTTTGGTACTGACTAGTATGTCTTTTAAGTTTCTACCCCTTTTGAAGGCTGAAACTATGGTGTATTGTCCCAGTGTCCCCACTTCCTCCTGTAGATTTTCAAACTGTGTTTTGACTGTCTTGTGGATGTTCACTGCCATCCCACTGTATCCTGTTATCAAGGGTAGTTTCTGTGTTGTGTTGTCTCGTGGTCGGGGATTTGTGATACTTTTTAAAAAGTCAGATTTGATGTGTCTGAGCCTCCGTCTGCTGTAACCTCTGTGTCTAAGTGCAGAGAAGAGGATAGTAGTGGCTTGGTGGAAGTCCTCTGCCCTGGTGCAAATGCGATGAAACCGGGTCAGCTGTCCTTTGACAATGCCCCTAAAGGTGTGTTTGGGATGGTGGCTCCCGGTGTGTAGGAGGGTGTGTGTGTCTGTGGTTTTAAAGAATACTTTGGTGGCTAGTTTCTGGCTGCCGTTTTCTGGTGCTAGTTTAAATACCGTAGTGTCCAGGAAGTCAATTTTCTCCCTATTTGTTGTGGCCTTAACCTTAATGGATGGATGATGAGTGTTTAGGATTTGAATAAATTCCCCCAATTGACTGGGAGAGTGTCCAGTTTCGCCTGTGCTCTTTGGCTTCCTCAGGGGAAATTCTGTAAAGACTGAGATGATCTTCCTTTAAGATGTCTCCCCCCCCCCCCGACCTCTGCATTGTTTTATCAAACCTGTTTGTCCATTTCTGCTGTACCCTCTGGCTGTTGCTATGATACGGGCCTGCCTTGTTTGTTAACCCTCTTTAAGGTAAATTATCTGCTAATGGTGCATTTCCTCTTGAACCTCTCCATTCTTTTAGTCCCTAATTTTTAATTTCTACTCCTTTGATATCTAGTTAAAGTTGAGATTAGATTTCATTCTATTTCCCCTTTTAGGACTACATTATTATATTGTGAATTTAATGCTTCCCCTGTTAGTTCACTGTTCTGTGGGTATAATGGGGTAGAAGCTTGTGGCTAATTTATGTTGGGGTTGGGGCTTGACTTCCATAGTCTATGCCTGTTTTCATAGCTTCTTGGATTTACTTTGGCTTTTGAGGACCAGGATGATGAGTGACGTGTCACTTCTGGTTAGGATGCGAGTATGCGGGCAGTGGGCAAAATATCCCTCTAGCGTTTGTGGATCTCTTACTGGAGATGCAGTATCACTTCACCCTGCCACTTTGTTTTTGGCCCACGTTGTCATCATCTCGGTCCCCGACTTGCCTTTATTGGGATCTTCCTTCTCTTTAACCTCCATTCTGGAGTTTAAGTTGAAATGGTGGAGTTCTTGCCTATGGATAGTGTTTTGGGTTTGGGGACTTTCTTATAGGGACTGGGTGCTGTGATCTGGGGGCTGTGCAGTAGCTAATTGAGGGGTGTGTGGGGAGGGACATGCCCCGGGGTACAGTTAGGCAATGGGGGTTGAGTGTTCACGGCGGTGGGGTGGGTTAGGGTTAGGGTTAGGGTTAGGGTTAGGGTTAGGGGTTAGGGTTAGGTTTAGGGTTAGGGTTAGGGTTAGGGTTAGGGTTAGGGTTAGGGGTTAGGGTTAGGGTTAGGGTTAGGGTTAGGGTTAGGGTTAGGGGGTTAGGTTGAGAGTATGCGGGCAGTGGGCAAATCAGCCCTCTTGTGCTTTTTGATCTCCTCACTTGAGATTCAATTTCACGCGACCCTGCCACTTTGATCTGGCCCACGCCTTCATTAACCAGGTCCAACACTTGCCTTTCTTGGATCTTGCCCCTCCTGACAAAGGTAATCGGGTTTGTGGGGGAGTGGCCAGGGTTAGTCGGGGTGTGCCTAGGGTTTGTGGGGGTGTGGCATGATCTCTGGGATGTGCCGAGGGTTTGTGGGGGTGTGTGCCCCCTTGGACTTTAGGATTAGGTTTGAGTGTTGGGCTGGTGGATGTATATGTGTGACTGGGATAGGTAAGGCTGCAGAGTTTGGAGTGGTGAGGTATGAGGTGCTATTGGGCTTAGGCTTGTGTGGTGAAGCTAGGTGAATCTGGCCCATGCCTTTCATTATCATGGTCCGACACCACTTGGTTCAATGGACCGGGTGTGCACTGGGACACATCATCAGTAATGCATCCTCGGATCATGGGGTGTTTCGGGTCTTTCATCATTAAACACCCTCCCCGAGATGACCCAGCCGGAGTTGATCAAGCTCGGCTTGTGTTTTCCCATGGACCAGGATAATGAGAGACATGTAACTATGATGGTAATGTTGTTTTTAAACATCATTACCTGGCATCTGTATGCCTGGGATTGCATGGGTTAAATTGACAGTGTTTACTGGGCATTCGGTGTCTCTGCACCTGAGTTTAGTGGTGACTGGTTTTCTGTGGACCCAGCTTGGGTTTAACTTTCTGGTTCTCTCTCGCCTTTTGGGCATCTGGGCTTTTTTGTTGGCATTTTGTCGACCGGGAGAATGAAGAGCGTGTCACTGTTAGGTTAGGTTGAGAGTATGCGGGCAGTGGGCAAATCAGCCCTCTTGTGCTTTTTGATCTCCTCACTTGAGATTCAATTTCACGCGACCCTGCCACTTTGATCTGGCCCACGCCTTCATTAACCAGGTCCAACACTTGCCTTTCTTGGATCTTGCCCCTCCTGACAAAGGTAATCGGGTTTGTGGGGGAGTGGCCAGGGTTAGTCGGGGTGTGCCTAGGGTTTGTGGGGGTGTGGCATGATCTCTGGGATGTGCCGAGGGTTTGTGGGGGTGTGTGCCCCCTTGGACTTTAGGATTAGGTTTGAGTGTTGGGCTGGTGGATGTATATGTGTGACTGGGATAGGTAAGGCTGCAGAGTTTGGAGTGGTGAGGTATGAGGTGCTATTGGGCTTAGGCTTGTGTGGTGAAGCTAGGTGAATCTGGCCCATGCCTTTCATTATCATGGTCCGACACCACTTGGTTCAATGGACCGGGTGTGCACTGGGACACATCATCAGTAATGCATCCTCGGATCATGGGGTGTTTCGGGTCTTTCATCATTAAACACCCTCCCCGAGATGACCCAGCCGGAGTTGATCAAGCTCGGCTTGTGTTTTCCCATGGACCAGGATAATGAGAGACATGTAACTATGATGGTAATGTTGTTTTTAAACATCATTACCTGGCATCTGTATGCCTGGGATTGCATGGGTTAAATTGACAGTGTTTACTGGGCATTCGGTGTCTCTGCACCTGAGTTTAGTGGTGACTGGTTTTCTGTGGACCCAGCTTGGGTTTAACTTTCTGGTTCTCTCTCGCCTTTTGGGCATCTGGGCTTTTTTGTTGGCATTTTGTCGACCGGGAGAATGAAGAGCGTGTCACTGTTAGGTTAGGTTGAGAGTATGCGGGCAGTGGGCAAATCAGCCCTCTTGTGCTTTTTGATCTCCTCACTTGAGATTCAATTTCACGCGACCCTGCCACTTTGATCTGGCCCACGCCTTCATTAACCAGGTCCAACACTTGCCTTTCTTGGATCTTGCCCCTCCTGACAAAGGTAATCGGGTTTGTGGGGGAGTGGCCAGGGTTAGTCGGGGTGTGCCTAGGGTTTGTGGGGGTGTGGCATGATCTCTGGGATGTGCCGAGGGTTTGTGGGGGTGTGTGCCCCCTTGGACTTTAGGATTAGGTTTGAGTGTTGGGCTGGTGGATGTATATGTGACTGGGATAGGTAAGGCTGCAGAATTTAGAGTGGTGAGGTATGAGGTGCTGTGGCGCATAGGCTCGTGTGGTGAAGCCAGGTGAATCTGGCCCATGCCTTTCATTATCGTGGTCCGACACCGCGCATTAGGGTTAGGGTTAGGGTTAGGGTTAGGGTTAGGGTTAGGGTTAGGGTTAGGGTTAGGGTTAGGGTTAGGGTTAGGGTTAGGGTTAGGGTTAGGGTTAGGGTTAGGGTTAGGGTTAGGGTTAGGGTTAGGGTTAGGGTTAGGGTTAGGGTTAGGGTTAGGGTTAGGGTTAGGGTTAGGGTTAGGGTTAGGGTTAGGGTTAGGGTTAGGGTTTGGGTTAGGGTTAGGGTTAGGGTTAGGGTTAGGGTTAGGGTTAGGGTTAGGGTTAGGGTTAGGGTTAGGTTGAGAGTATGCGGGCAGTGGGCAAATCAGCCCTCTTGTGCTTTTTGATCTCCTCACTTGAGATTCAATTTCACGCGACCCTGCCACTTTGATCTGGCCCACGCCTTCATTAACCAGGTCCAACACTTGCCTTTCTTGGATCTTGCCCCTCCTGACAAAGGTAATTGGGTTTGTGGGGGTGTGGCCAGGGTTAGTCGGGGTGTGCCTAGGGTTTGTGGGAGTGTGGCATGATCACTGGGATGTGCCGAGGGTTTGTGGGGGTGTGTGCCCCCTTGGACTTTAGGATTAGGTTTGAGTGTTGGGCTGGTGGATGTATATGTGTGACTGGGATAGGTAAGGCTGCAGAGTTTGGAGTGGTGATGTATGAGGTGCTATTGGGCTTTGGCTTGTGTGGTGAAGCTAGGTGAATCTGGCCCATGCCTTTCATTATCGTGGTCCGACACCACTTGGTTCAATGGACCGGGTGTGCACTGGGACACATCATCAGTAATGCATCCTCGGATCATCGGGTGTTTTCACCCTCCCCGAGATGACCCAGCCGGAGTTGATCAAGCTCGGCTTGTGTTTTCCCATGGACCAGGATAATGAGAGGCATGTAACTTTGAGGGTAATGACGTTTTTAAACATCGTTACCTGGCATCTGTATGCCTGGGGATGCATGGGTTAAATTGACAGTGTTTACTGGGCATTCGGTGTCTCTGCACCTGAGTTTAGTGGTGGCTTGTTTTCTGTGGACCCAGCTTGGGTTTAACTTTCTGGTTCTCTCTTGCCGTTTGGGCATCTGGGCTTTGTTCTTGGCATTTTGTCGACCGGGAGAATGAAGAGCGTGTCACTGTTAGGTTAGGTTGAGAGTATGCGGGCAGTGGGCAAATCAGCCCTCTTGTGCTTTTTGATCTCCTCACTTGAGATTCAATTTCACGCGACCCTGCCACTTTGATCTGGCCCACGCCTTCATTAACCAGGTCCAACACTTGCCTTTCTTGGATCTTGCCCCTCCTGACAAAGGTAATTGGGTTTGTGGGGGTGTGGCCAGGGTTAGTCGGGGTGTGCCTAGGGTTTGTGGGAGTGTGGCATGATCACTGGGATGTGCCGAGGGTTTGTGGGGGTGTGTGCCCCCTTGGACTTTAGGATTAGGTTTGAGTGTTGGGCTGGTGGATGTATATGTGTGACTGGGATAGGTAAGGCTGCAGAGTTTGGAGTGGTGAGGTATGAGGTGCTATTGGGCTTAGGCTTGTGTGGTGAAGCTAGGTGAATCTGGCCCATGCCTTTCATTATCATGGTCCGACACCACTTGGTTCAATGGACCGGGTGTGCACTGGGACACATCATCAGTAATGCATCCTCGGATCATGGGGTGTTTCGGGTCTTTCATCATTAAACACCCTCCCCGAGATGACCCAGCCGGAGTTGATCAAGCTCGGCTTGTGTTTTCCCATGGACCAGGATAATGAGAGACATGTAACTATGATGGTAATGTTGTTTTTAAACATCATTACCTGGCATCTGTATGCCTGGGATTGCATGGGTTAAATTGACAGTGTTTACTGGGCATTCGGTGTCTCTGCACCTGAGTTTAGTGGTGACTGGTTTTCTGTGGACCCAGCTTGGGTTTAACTTTCTGGTTCTCTCTCGCCTTTTGGGCATCTGGGCTTTTTTGTTGGCATTTTGTCGACCGGGAGAATGAAGAGCGTGTCACTGTTAGGTTAGGTTGAGAGTATGCGGGCAGTGGGCAAATCAGCCCTCTTGTGCTTTTTGATCTCCTCACTTGAGATTCAATTTCACGCGACCCTGCCACTTTGATCTGGCCCACGCCTTCATTAACCAGGTCCAACACTTGCCTTTCTTGGATCTTGCCCCTCCTGACAAAGGTAATCGGGTTTGTGGGGGAGTGGCCAGGGTTAGTCGGGGTGTGCCTAGGGTTTGTGGGGGTGTGGCATGATCTCTGGGATGTGCCGAGGGTTTGTGGGGGTGTGTGCCCCCTTGGACTTTAGGATTAGGTTTGAGTGTTGGGCTGGTGGATGTATATGTGACTGGGATAGGTAAGGCTGCAGAATTTAGAGTGGTGAGGTATGAGGTGCTGTGGCGCATAGGCTCGTGTGGTGAAGCCAGGTGAATCTGGCCCATGCCTTTCATTATCGTGGTCCGACACCGCGCATTAGGGTTAGGGTTAGGGTTAGGGTTAGGGTTAGGGTTAGGGTTAGGGTTAGGGTTAGGGTTAGGGTTAGGGTTAGGGTTAGGGTTAGGGTTAGGGTTAGGGTTAGGGTTAGGGTTAGGGTTAGGGTTAGGGTTAGGGTTAGGGTTAGGGTTAGGGTTAGGGTTAGGGTTAGGGTTAGGGTTAGGGTTAGGGTTAGGGTTAGGGTTAGGGTTTGGGTTAGGGTTAGGGTTAGGGTTAGGGTTAGGGTTAGGGTTAGGGTTAGGGTTAGGGTTAGGGTTAGGGTTAGGGTTAGGGTTTGGGTTAGGGTTAGGGTTAGGGTTAGGGTTAGGGTTAGGTTGAGAGTATGCGGGCAGTGGGCAAATCAGCCCTCTTGTGCTTTTTGATCTCCTCACTTGAGATTCAATTTCACGCGACCCTGCCACTTTGATCTGGCCCACGCCTTCATTAGGGTTAGGGTTAGGGTTAGGGTTAGGGTTAGGGTTAGGGTTAGGGTTAGGGTTAGGGTTAGGTTGAGAGTATGCGGGCAGTGGGCAAATCAGCCCTCTTGTGCTTTTTGATCTCCTCACTCGAGATTCAATTTCACGCGACCCTGCCACTTTGATCTGGCCCACGCCTTCATTAACCAGGTCCAACACTTGCCTTTCTTGGATCTTGCCCCTCCTGACAAAGGTAATCGGGTTTGTGGGGGTGTGGCCAGGGTTAGTCGGGGTGTGCCTAGGGTTTGTGGGGGTGTGGCATGATCTCTGGGATGTGCCGAGGGTTTGTGGGGGTGTGTGCCCCCTTGGACTTTAGGATTAGGTTTGAGTGTTGGGCTGGTGGATGTATATGTGTGACTGGGATAGGTAAGGCTGCAGAGTTTTGAGTGGTGAGGTATGAGGTTCTATGGGGCTTAGTGGTGAAGCCTGGTGAATCTGGCCCATGCCTTTCATTATCTTGGTCCGACACCACTTGGTTCAATGGACCGGGTGTGCACTGGGACACATCATCAGTAATGCATCCTCGGATCATCGGGTGTTTCGGGTCTTTCATCATTAAACACCCTCCCCGAGATGACCCAGCCGGAGTTGATCAAGCTCGGCTTGTGTTTTCCCATGGACCAGGATAATGAGAGGCATGTAACTATGAGGGTAATGACGTTTTTAAACATCATTACCTGGCATCTGTATGCCTGGGATTGCATGGGTTAAATTGACAGTGTTTACTGGGCATTCGGTGTCTCTGCACCTGAGTTGAGTGGTGACTGGTTTTCTGTGGACCCAGCTTGGGTTTAACTTTCTGGTTCTCTCTTGCCGTTTGGGCATCTGGGCTTTATTCTTGGCATTTTGTCGACCGGGAGAATGAAGAGCGTGTCACTGTTAGGTTAGGTTGAGAGTATGCGGGCAGTGGGCAAATCAGCCCTCTTGTGCTTTTTGATCTCCTCACTCGAGATTCAATTTCACGCGACCCTGCCACTTTGATCTGGCCCACGCCTTCATTAACCAGGTCCAACACTTGCCTTTCTTGGATCTTGCCCCTCCTGACAAAGGTAATCGGGTTTGTGGGGGTGTGGCCAGGGTTAGTCGGGGTGTGCCTAGGGTTTGTGGGGGTGTGGCATGATCTCTGGGATGTGCCGAGGGTTTGTGGGGGTGTGTGCCCCCTTGGACTTTAGGATTAGGTTTGAGTGTTGGGCTGGTGGATGTATATGTGTGACTGGGATAGGTAAGGCTGCAGAGTTTTGAGTGGTGAGGTATGAGGTTCTATGGGGCTTAGTGGTGAAGCCTGGTGAATCTGGCCCATGCCTTTCATTATCTTGGTCCGACACCACTTGGTTCAATGGACCGGGTGTGCACTGGGACACATCATCAGTAATGCATCCTCGGATCATCGGGTGTTTCGGGTCTTTCATCATTAAACACCCTCCCCGAGATGACCCAGCCGGAGTTGATCAAGCTCGGCTTGTGTTTTCCCATGGACCAGGATAATGAGAGGCATGTAACTATGAGGGTAATGACGTTTTTAAACATCATTACCTGGCATCTGTATGCCTGGGATTGCATGGGTTAAATTGACAGTGTTTACTGGGCATTCGGTGTCTCTGCACCTGAGTTGAGTGGTGACTGGTTTTCTGTGGACCCAGCTTGGGTTTAACTTTCTGGTTCTCTCTTGCCGTTTGGGCATCTGGGCTTTATTCTTGGCATTTTGTCGACCGGGAGAATGAAGAGCGTGTCACTGTTAGGTTAGGTTGAGAGTATGCGGGCAGTGGGCAAATCAGCCCTCTTGTGCTTTTTGATCTCCTCACTCGAGATTCAATTTCACGCGACCCTGCCACTTTGATCTGGCCCACGCCTTCATTAACCAGGTCCAACACTTGCCTTTCTTGGATCTTGCCCCTCCTGACAAAGGTAATCGGGTTTGTGGGGGAGTGGCCAGGGTTAGTCGGGGTGTGCCTAGGGTTTGTGGGGGTTTGGCATGATCTCTGGGATGTGCCGAGGGTTTGTGGGGGTGTGTGCCCCCTTGGACTTTAGGATTAGGTTTGAGTGTTGGGCTGGTGGATGTATATGTGTGACTGGGATAGGTAAGGCTGCAGAGTTTTGAGTGGTGAGGTATGAGGTGCTATTGGGCTTAGGCTTGTGTGGTGAAGCTAGGTGAATCTGGCCCATGCCTTTCATTATCATGGTCCGACACCACTTGGTTCAATGGACCGGGTGTGCACTGGGACACATCATCAGTAATGCATCCTCGGATCATGGGGTGTTTCGGGTCTTTCATCATTAAACACCCTCCCCGAGATGACCCAGCCGGAGTTGATCAAGCTCGGCTTGTGTTTTCCCATGGACCAGGATAATGAGAGACATGTAACTAAGAGGGTAATGTTGTTTTTAAACATCATTACCTGGCATCTGTATGCCTGGGATTGCATGGGTTAAATTGACAGTGTTTACTGGGCATTCGGTGTCTCTGCACCTGAGTTTAGTGGTGACTGGTTTTCTGTGGACCCAGCTTGGGTTTAACTTTCTGGTTCTCTCTTGCCGTTTGGGCATCTGGGCTTTGTTCTTGGCATTTTGTCGACCGGGAGAATGAAGAGCGTGTCACTGTTAGGTTAGGTTGAGAGTATGCGGGCAGTGGGCAAATCAGCCCTCTTGTGCTTTTTGATCTCCTCACTTGAGATTCAATTTCACGCGACCCTGCCACTTTGATCTGGCCCACGCCTTCATTAACCAGGTCCAACACTTGCCTTTCTTGGATCTTGCCCCTCCTGACAAAGGTAATCGGGTTTGTGGGGGAGTGGCCAGGGTTAGTCGGGGTGTGCCTAGGGTTTGTGGGGGTTTGGCATGATCTCTGGGATGTGCCGAGGGTTTGTGGGGGTGTGTGCCCCCTTGGACTTTAGGATTAGGTTTGAGTGTTGGGCTGGTGGATGTATATGTGTGACTGGGATAGGTAAGGCTGCAGAGTTTTGAGTGGTGAGGTATGAGGTGCTATTGGGCTTAGGCTTGTGTGGTGAAGCTAGGTGAATCTGGCCCATGCCTTTCATTATCATGGTCCGACACCACTTGGTTCAATGGACCGGGTGTGCACTGGGACACATCATCAGTAATGCATCCTCGGATCATGGGGTGTTTCGGGTCTTTCATCATTAAACACCCTCCCCGAGATGACCCAGCCGGAGTTGATCAAGCTCGGCTTGTGTTTTCCCATGGACCAGGATAATGAGAGACATGTAACTAAGAGGGTAATGTTGTTTTTAAACATCATTACCTGGCATCTGTATGCCTGGGATTGCATGGGTTAAATTGACAGTGTTTACTGGGCATTCGGTGTCTCTGCACCTGAGTTTAGTGGTGACTGGTTTTCTGTGGACCCAGCTTGGGTTTAACTTTCTGGTTCTCTCTTGCCGTTTGGGCATCTGGGCTTTGTTCTTGGCATTTTGTCGACCGGGAGAATGAAGAGCGTGTCACTGTTAGGTTAGGTTGAGAGTATGCGGGCAGTGGGCAAATCAGCCCTCTTGTGCTTTTTGATCTCCTCACTTGAGATTCAATTTCACGCGACCCTGCCACTTTGATCTGGCCCACGCCTTCATTAACCAGGTCCAACACTTGCCTTTCTTGGATCTTGCCCCTCCTGACAAAGGTAATCGGGTTTGTGGGGGAGTGGCCAGGGTTAGTCGGGGTGTGCCTAGGGTTTGTGGGGGTTTGGCATGATCTCTGGGATGTGCCGAGGGTTTGTGGGGGTGTGTGCCCCCTTGGACTTTAGGATTAGGTTTGAGTGTTGGGCTGGTGGATGTATATGTGTGACTGGGATAGGTAAGGCTGCAGAGTTTTGAGTGGTGAGGTATGAGGTGCTATTGGGCTTTAGGGTTAGGGTTAGGGTTAGGGTTAGGGTTAGGGTTAGGGTTAGGGTTAGGGTTAGGGTTAGGGTTAGGGGTTAGGGTTAGGGTTAGGGTTAGGGTTAGGGTTAGGGGTTAGGGTTAGGGTTAGGGTTAGGGTTAGGGTTAGGGTTAGGGTTAGGGTTAGGGTTAGGGTTAGGGTTAGGGTTAGGGTTAGGGTTAGGGTTAGGGTTAGGGTTAGGGTTAGGGTTAGGGTTAGGGTTAGGGTTAGGGTTAGGGTTAGGGTTAGGGTTAGGGTTAGGGTTAGGGTTAGGGTTAGGGTTAGGGTTAGGGTTAGGGTTAGGGTTAGGGTTAGGGTTAGGGTTAGGGTTAGGGTTAGGGTTAGGGTTAGGGTTAGGGTTAGGGTTAGGGTTAGGGTTAGGGTTAGGGTTAGGGTTAGGGTTAGGGTTAGGGTTAGGGTTAGGGTTAGGGTTAGGGTTAGGGTTAGGGTTAGGGTTAGGGTTAGGGTTAGGGTTAGGGTTAGGGTTAGGGTTAGGGTTAGGGTTAGGGTTAGGTTAGGGTTAGGGTTAGGGTTAGGGTTAGGGTTAGGGTTAGGGTTAGGGTTAGGGTTAGGGTTAGGGTTAGGGTTAGGGTTAGGGTTAGGGTTAGGGTTAGGGTTAGGGTTTAGGGTTAGGGTTAGGGTTAGGGTTAGGGTTAGGGTTAGGGTTAGGGTTAGGGTTAGGGTTAGGGTTAGGGTTAGGTTAGGGTTAGGGTTAGGGTTAGGGTTAGGGTTAGGGTTAGGGTTAGGGTTAGGGTTAGGGTTAGGGTTAGGGTTAGGGTTAGGGTTAGGGTTAGGGTTAGGGTTAGGGTTAGGGTTAGGGTTAGGGTTAGGGTTAGGGTTAGGGTTAGGGTTAGGGTTAGGGTTAGGGTTAGGGTTAGGGTTAGGGTTAGGGTTAGGGTTAGGGTTAGGGTTAGGGTTAGGGTTAGGGTTAGGGTTAGGGTTAGGGTTAGGGTTAGGGTTAGGGTTAGGGTTAGGGTTAGGGTTAGGGTTAGGGTTAGGGTTAGGGTTAGGGTTAGGGTTAGGGTTAGGGTTAGGGTTAGGGTTAGGGTTAGGGTTAGGGTTAGGGTTAGGGTTAGGGTTAGGGTTAGGGTTAGGGTTAGGGTTAGGGTTAGGGTTAGGGTTAGGGTTAGGGTTAGGGTTAGGGTTAGGGTTAGGGTTAGGGTTAGGGTTAGGGTTAGGGTTAGGGTTAGGGTTAGGGTTAGGGTTAGGGTTAGGGTTAGGGTTAGGGTTAGGGTTAGGGTTAGGGTTAGGGTTAGGGTTAGGGTTAGGGTTAGGGTTAGGGTTAGGGTTAGGGTTAGGGTTAGGGTTAGGGTTAGGGTTAGGGTTAGGGTTAGGGTTAGGGTTAGGGTTAGGGTTAGGGTTAGGGTTAGGGTTAGGGTTAGGGTTAGGGTTAGGGTTAGGGTTAGGGTTAGGGTTAGGGTTAGGGTTAGGGTTAGGGTTAGGGTTAGGGTTAGGGTTAGGGTTAGGGTTAGGGTTAGGGTTAGGGTTAGGGTTAGGGTTAGGGTTAGGGTTAGGGTTAGGGTTAGGGTTAGGGTTAGGGTTAGGGTTAGGGTTAGGGTTAGGGTTAGGGTTAGGGTTAGGGTTAGGGTTAGGGTTAGGGTTAGGGTTAGGGTTAGGGTTAGGGTTAGGGTTAGGGTTAGGGTTAGGGTTAGGGTTAGGGTTAGGGTTAGGGTTAGGGTTAGGGTTAGGGTTAGGGTTAGGGTTAGGGTTAGGGTTAGGGTTAGGGTTAGGGTTAGGGTTAGGGTTAGGGTTAGGGTTAGGGTTAGGGTTAGGGTTAGGGTTAGGGTTAGGGTTAGGGTTAGGGTTAGGGTTAGGGTTAGGGTTAGGGTTAGGGTTAGGGTTAGGGTTAGGGTTAGGGGTTAGGGTTAGGGTTAGGGTTAGGGTTAGGGTTAGGGTTAGGGTTAGGGTTAGGGTTAGGGTTAGGGTTAGGGTTAGGGTTAGGGTTAGGGTAGGGTTAGGGTTAGGGTTAGGGTTAGGGTTAGGGTTAGGGTTAGGGTTAGGGTTAGGGTTAGGGTTAGGGTTAGGGTTAGGGTTAGGGTTAGGGTTAGGGTTAGGGTTAGGGTTAGGGTTAGGGTTAGGGTTAGGGTTAGGGTTAGGGTTAGGGTTAGGGTTAGGGTTAGGGTTAGGGTTAGGGTTAGGGGTTAGGGTTAGGGTTAGGGTTAGGGTTAGGTTAGGGTTAGGGTTAGGGTTAGGGTTAGGGTTAGGGTTAGGGTTAGGGTTAGGGTTAGGGTTAGGGTTAGGGTTAGGGTTAGGGTTAGGGTTAGGGTTAGGGTTAGGGTTAGGGTTAGGGTTAGGGTTAGGGTTAGGGTTAGGGTTAGGGTTAGGGTTAGGGTTAGGGTTAGGGTTAGGGTTAGGGTTAGGGTTAGGGTTAGGGTTAGGGTTAGGGTTAGGGTTAGGGTTAGGGTTAGGGTTAGGGTTAGGGTTAGGGTTAGGGTTAGGGTTAGGGTTAGGGTTAGGGTTAGGGTTAGGGTTAGGGTTAGGGTTAGGGTTAGGGTTAGGGTTAGGGTTAGGGTTAGGGTTAGGGTTAGGGTTAGGGTTAGGGTTAGGGTTAGGGTTAGGGTTAGGGTTAGGGTTAGGGTTAGGGTTTAGGGTTAGGGTTAGGGTTAGGGTTAGGGTTAGGGTTAGGGTTAGGGTTAGGGTTAGGGTTAGGGTTAGGGTTAGGGTTAGGGTTAGGGTTAGGGTTAGGGTTAGGGTTAGGGTTAGGGTTAGGGTTAGGGTTAGGGTTAGGGTTAGGGTTAGGGTTAGGGTTTAGGGTTAGGGTTAGGGTTAGGGTTAGGGTTAGGGTTAGGGTTAGGGTTAGGGTTAGGGTTAGGGTTAGGGTTAGGGTTAGGGTTAGGGTTAGGGTTAGGGTTAGGGTTAGGGTTAGGGTTAGGGTTAGGGTTAGGGTTAGGGTTAGGGTTAGGGTTAGGGTTAGGGTTAGGGTTAGGGTTAGGGTTAGGGTTAGGGTTAGGGTTAGGGTTAGGGTTAGGGTTAGGGTTAGGGTTAGGGTTAGGGTTAGGGTTAGGGTTAGGGTTAGGGTTAGGGTTAGGGTTAGGGTTAGGGTTAGGTTGAGAGTATGCGGGCAGTGGGCAAATCAGCCCTCTTGTGCTTTTTGATCTCCTGACTTGAGATTCAATTTCACGCGACCCTGCCACTTTGATCTG